>NC_091806.1:38148863-38451893 GCF_041296235.1 Equus asinus | reverse complement strand
CCATATTGGAGAGCAACACTTTAGGGGCAAGAGGAGAGAGATGGGCTTATGTAGGAAAATTAGGAGAGCATGTGGAGAAGCTGGAACAGAACCACGATAGTGTTTTAAGGAGAGAGTGGTTTGTGGGGTCAAATCCTGCAGAGGTCAAGAAAGATAAGGATGGAAGCAGAACCATTGAACTTGGCAACTTGGAGCGCATTGGTGACTTTGGTGAGAATAGTGTATATTCACGAGTACTATTGCATCAGTGGTAACAGGACAAAAGGATCGATCATTTTAGTGGATGACTCACCCTCCCCAATGGTCTTCCCAACAGTGTTGTTCCTAATTGCCCTAAAAAAACCCCTTGTTCTCCTTTAATGCCCCACTCAAATGTTGCTTCCTTAACCAGGCTTGTTCCCTGCTTCCGCTGTTCCTTGTCACATCCCTGCCAGAATAAATAATATCCATCTCTGTTCTCTCTCTGCACATCCCCACATCTGCCCTGTGTTAGAGAAAATTACTTGCATGTTGTCCTTTCTTGTGAGGCCAGAAGTTCCTCGAGGTCAAGGACTTTGTTGTGTTCACCCTCCTCCTGCCATGAGTAGAGTCTTGAACATATCAAATGCTTAGTACATATTTATTAAACGAATGAATGATTAGAAGGATGAAGCTTGGGTTGTATAGACTTTTGTTCCTCTAGCCCACAAGCTCACACAGGTAAGCACAGGAATATGTACACACAAAGACCCCATGTTCCCCCTAGGGAAGACCTCTTCGCTAAAATCCACTTTAAATTCCTGTCTCCTTTTTAATAGAGGAACAGCACGATTTACCATGCTGAACTGAATGAAGTCCAGATGCATGCAGTTGGAAAGACATATCCCTTAGAATGTAAGGGAAAGAAGAACTTGGGATTCAGTAGCCCAGAAAGGGGACATCTTCATTTGGTTCCAGTGAAAGATGCTTCTAGAACCTTTGGCTTTGCTTATTTGGAGACCTGGACCTCGTTGGAATAAGCTGATGGGGGGTTCACTGGTTCTGAGATGACCACTGGGTTTGACACACAAACAGTTGGGTAGACGACGCCCACCTAGAAAACACAGGCACACAGTAGGTCCATGAATAAGGGTGTAAGGAGGACCAGGCATGTGTGGAGGCCTCTAGACACTGCGGGACTCCTCCTACTCCTGGGCAGGAAAGGGAAGCATGAAAACCCCTCTAGTCTCCACCCCCTTTGGGGCATTTTCCACCTGCTGAGGAGCCCCCAGGACTCACGTTGTTGTGTTGACAGCAGACCAGTTGGCAGCCAAAGTGGGAGGAGGTGCTTGCAACGCAGAATTCCAGAATGCAGAAGATGAGCAGCACAGCAGAAATAGCTGATCCAGGGGTCTGGAACCAGAACGGGTGGGGAGGACATGAGTGCTGGCCAGGGAGTTCCAGGTCTGGCTTGAAGTCTGGCACTGCAATGGATCATCACCATGGCTTTGAGGAACTCCCCCAACCTCATCTCAGCCTCATCAGGAAATTATCTCACTGGGTTTTTGTGAGGGTCAAGTGTGTTTGTAAAAGAATTGTTATTTTAGCATTTACTACCAGTGCCCCTCCAAGAGAAAAAGGAGTCACTGTTTAGGAAAACATCACAATACCTTGCTTCAGGTAAGGGGATGAGGCCTGAGGGTGTGCTCTGGAGTCGACACTGAAACAGTAAAACTGTTCTGTGTAGGAAGCAAATAGAAAGTTGGGAGCACGGACAAGCCACAGAGGGAAAAGTGAGATGGTTAGAGGAGAAAGATGTGACTGAACAACATGATGGGAAGGTGGACCCTGCAGAAACAGGCGTCCTGAGAGCAATTAAGAGTTTACGTGATAGGGACGTCAAATCTTCAGTCATCAGTAGTTTCCTAGGCTCTAATATAACCCTCCATCTCTCTGAATCTTTAGAGAAAGTCGGCCACTGAGACAACCTTCTTGGCTTATGACAGTGGCGTTTTGTGGAGGGAAGTAATTGGGGCTGTCTTTAGCTTGGGAAAAAGAGTTAGTGATAGGACTCTGACATTGAACTAGTTCAGCAGTAGTAGATGCCACCTAAGGACCAGGAGAAATCTACGCTGTCACCTTGCTATTCTGCAAAAATGCCCAGGAGAATGGGGCCTCACACTGCATCTGGGGAGAGAGCTTGAGTAGAACCCATTTTAATCTTAAAGGACAAGGGATGAATGACCCAAATAGCCATGTGGATTCCAATTACCTGAGATAATAAATATGAGTGTAAAAGCACTCAGAACAGAATAGGTACCAAATAAATGTTTGTGAATTATAATTTTTAAAATGGCATTGGAGACAGTCCACTGCTCAAAGAATTCTCCTTTTTGGAGAGACCTCTCCTTAGTACATTTCCTTCTCCTCCCTCCCGCTTTAGCAAGCATTTATTAAACATCTGTTTGGTACAAGTGGCCAAGAAGAGCATCGTGAGAGGCACAATCTAGCGAGGGAGACAGATACAGATGTAGATCATTATATTCACTTCTAGCATATGAGAGCTATAAAAGAGCCCCACAGAGTGCCTTAGGGGCACCGAGGAGGGAGGTTAATTTTTACTGGAAGACTTAGAGAGGATAGAGGAGGGAGAGGGTGTCCAAGGCAAAGGGAAAGGCAGGATGAGGATGTCTTCTTAGTCAATGAATCTCAGAAGCTTAGGGGAGAAGGGCCTTTACTCATTCTACTGGTCCTTTCCAAATATATTTTTAACAATAAAATTCTTTCATCAATAAGACCTTCCAAGAAAAAGGGTTCCCCCAAGAGCTTTGGTATTTATAATTCGATGGGCAATGATTCATGCTCGTTGAGCTCCTGGAGTGCCCCATCTCTTGGGTCATCATTTGCAAAGTTCTGATGAAGCCCAGTCCTCCTTGGTCAGGTCGGGGGCAGCCAGGATGGGGAAAGTTGTCTCTCTAAGATCAGACATTGCCATAACTGAGATTAGAAGCCAAGTTTTCCGACTCAAAAGTTACTGATCTTTATACTTCAGGGCACTGGCTGGCCTGCTGAAATTAATCTTTCCTAAATCTCTCCCCCACTTCTCCCTCCTTAGCTCCTCAACCAGGAGGAGCTCCCTCATTTCTTACACTGGGCAATTCATGCCTCCTTGGTCCGTGCTTTCCCAGTAGGAAAAGACCGGAGTGTTCTTCAGTGCTTGCTTCTCTCACTGGAGGGGAGTAGCTGGAGGTCAGGGTGAGTAAAGGGTTAGAAGAGAAGTGAGCTGTAGGGCACAGGGAGTTGGAACCAAATCTCTGGGGAGCAATGAACACCTGGCTGAGGAATGTGGACTTTAATCCTAAAGCAACTGGAAGCCATAAAATGTTTCCAGGAGGGGAGGAACTCAAGGTACTTTTGATAAATGACATGAAGTTGGTCCATAGGTTCTCTGGGGAGAGGCTTTTCTTAGGAATCTTGGAGAGAAAAGTCCTGGGAAGGACAGTCTGATCAAATATAGGTAACAGTTAACAGCTACCATGTATGCAGTACAAGCCATACCTGGTGCGTTCATATATTCATTTGACAAATGTCTATGAAGTGTCAGATATGTGCCAGGCACAGTTCTAGGAATTTGAGATATGGCAGTGAATGAAACAGAAAAACATCTCCGCCCTTAGGAAGCTTATATTCTAGTGGGAGGAGACAGACAGTAAGCATGAAACGAAACAGACAAGTCAATTGTAGAGTTTGTTAGATGTTTAAAGCTATGGGAAAAGTGGATTAGGGGAAGGGGAGTTGGTATTCTGGGATAGTGCATGTCGATGCTTGAGACTTTAGGTACGGTGTTGGGTCATTTGGGCAGGCCTCATTGAGAAGGTGAATCCTGAGCCATGGCCTGAAGGTGGCGAGGGAGGGAGGGAGCTCTGCGGGTAGCTGAGGGAACATTCCAGGTCTGAAGATGGAAACATGCCTAGGGTTTTCGAGGAAACATCAAGGAGCTTGGTGTGGCTCAAGTGTGGAGAGCCAGAAGTCGGTATAGAGCCTGGGAGCAGAGGGCACCAGAGGACCAGCATCTTTAGGCCACTGTAAGGATGTTGGCTTTTTTTTTTTTTGAGTAAAATAGGAGAAGCGGAAGGTTTTGAGCAGATAAGTGATGTGACCTTACATTTCAAAAAGGGTCACTCTGGCTGCTGTGCTAACAACAGCTGCAAGGAGACTAGGGTGGGAGCAGGAGGAGCATTTTGGTGGCTGCTGCAGTGGCTGAGCTGAGAGGTGGTGGTGGCTCGGGCCAGCGTGATAATGGAGGGACTGGTGAAAAATGGCTGGATTCTGGATGTATTTTAAAGGTAGAACCACCAGGATTCCCTGAAGAATTGGCTGGGAGGTGTGACAGAAAGAAGGGGGGTCAACGATTACGCCAAGGTTTTGTCCCGAGCAACTGGAAGGACGGAGTTGCCATTAGCTGAAACAAGGAAACAAAGTTTGGGAAGGAAAATCTGGAGATCAGATCTGGATGTGTTAATTTCAAGATGTTGAGTGGACAGTTGGATACAAGAGACTGGAGTTTGGGAGCGAGGTTTTGGCTGGAGCTCTGCCTTTGGAGTCATTGTCCTAGAGAAGTTGTTTCTCTGTGAGAACGCCAAGGCAGTGAGCATACAGAGAAAACAGAAGAGGACCTGGGACTGGGCCTAAGAGACTGGGGAAGAGAGAAGAACCAGCAAAGGAGACAGAGAAGAGAGCGACCAGCAAGGGTGGAGGAGAACCAGCCCCAGGGTGGAGCCTGGAAGCCACACGAAGTCCACCAAACAGGAGAAACGAGTGGGGACCTTGAGCAGACTTGGTGTTTGGAGAAATGAGGCTGAAAGTCTGATTAGAGTGAGTTCAAGAGAGAATAGGAGAGGAGAGAATGGGAGACAATGAGTGTAGACAATTTTTTTAAGGATTTCTCTGAAAGGAGGACTAGAGAAATAGAGTGGTAGCTGGCAGGAAAGTAGGAAAGTAGAAGGTTGGTTGGATTGTTTCTCAAGATGGAAGAAACAAAAGCATGTTTGTATGCAGATGGAAAAGCTCTAGTAAAGGGGGACAGTCGATGATGTAGAAGAGAGGCGGGGCGAGGGAGAGGGGAGAGAAGGTGGAGTGATAACGTTGAGTGACTGGGAGCGGACGCCCTCTGTGTGCAGATGGAGAGACTGCGTTTACATGGGACTCATCTGTGGCTGCCCTGTTCCTCCCGGTACCCGTGAGTCCCGTCTGGCTGTTGAGCACTTGAGATGTGGCTAGTCCCAAACTGAGATGCGCTGTAAGTGCGAAATACACACTGGATTTCAAAGACTTGGGGCCCGAAACGCAAAATACCGAATTAATAATTTTTTTACACGGATTACATGTGGAAATGACAACACTTCAGATGTATTGGGTTCAATAAAATGTTATTAAGATTAAGTTCACCCATTTCTTTTTTTCTTCTTTTTTTTAAAATTAAATTTTTTTTTGATTGCAGTCACATTGGATTATAACAATATAAAGCTTTCGGATGTACATCATAATATTTTTCAAATTCTCTGTAGATTACATCATTCATCACCCAAGGACTAATTATAATCCATCACCACACATGTGAGCCTAATCTCCCCTTTTGCCCTCCCCCCTACTCCCTTCCCCTATGGTAACCACCAATCCATTCCCATTGCTATGTGTTTGTTTGTCGTTGTTTTTATTTTCTACTTATGAGTGAGATCATACGGTATTTGACTTTCTCCCTCTGACTTATTTCACTCAGCATCATACCCTAAAGGACCATCCATGTTGTCGCAAATTTTTTTTCTTCTTTTTAAAGGTGGCAACTAGAAAATTTAAAATCACGCTATGCAACTCACGTGCTATTTCCACTGGACAGCATCAGTCTATAGCACAGTTTGATGAATTACGGTCCATGGGTAAAATTGTGCCTGCTGCCTACTTTTCTCAATAAAGTTTTATCAGAACACAGCCCTGCTCATTCGTTTGTGTATTTTCCATGGCTGCTTTTGTGCTATAGGATAGGGTTGAGTAGTTGCCACTGAGCCTGGATGGCCTGAAAGTCTTAGATATTTACCATCTGACCCTTTACAGAAAATGTTTGCTGACCTCCTCTCCATAGTAATGGGCAGAAAGGCAAGAATGGAGGAGGGGCACAGGTTGGTGGGTACATATGCGTCATATGTGTAATTGCCTTTAATTCTCCTAGCAACGTCATGGATAGGTGTGGTTTTCCAAAGACAGAAACTAAGACTAAAAAAAGTCACGTGCTTAAAGTAACCCAGAAACAAAGCTACAGGTCAGGGACTTTAGACTCTGTTCTGAGTCTGACAGCACCTCCTTTTCCTACAGTGCTCAGTGAAGAAGCTTGGTTGTTGGGCCCTGTCCAACAATTTCCTAAATATAGCTAAGTCGGAACCCAGAGGAGCATGGGTTGAGGGGCATACTCACCACACCCCAGGTGTCTGGGTAAGGAAAATGGTCAGTGTAGGCATAGGTGGGGATGAGACTCAAATCTGTGATGAAGAGTATGATTCCAATCACAGAACAGATTGCACTGACGATGTTCAGGCCCAAGCTGCCGTTCAGCTGAAGAATACACAGAGGGTCAGGGTGGGAGAGAAAATGATCATAGCTGAGATGAGCAGAGACTCAACAAATGTTTCTTTCTTTCTTTTTTTTTTTTGCTGAGGAAGATTAGCCCTGAGCTAACACCTGTGCCAATATTCCTCTGTTTTGTATGTGGGTTGCCGCCACAGCATTCCTGACAAGAGGTGTAGATCCGTGCCCAGGATCTGAACCCATGAACTTAGGCCGCCAAAGTGGAGTGCACCAAACTTAACCACTACACCACGGGGCCGGCCTCAACGAGTGTTTCTTAATGTGGCTTCCCCGAAACCTAGTTCTGCAGCAAGTAAAGAAGTGTTCTGTGCAAAAAAATTTTTGGGTAAATTAATTTTGAAAAAAGCTGGCTTGAACAAAGTTAAAAAGGTCTTTGCTGCAGGACTTCTCAGAGCCTTTAACAAGGATTATGGATCTTCCAGAGGGGAATACAAAATAGAGATTTTCCAACTCTACCTAACCATCGTCACAGAGCATCTTGTGGGACAAGTGTCCCCAAGAATAATCTTTGGGAAGCACTCAACCCATTTATCCCATAGAAGATAGGCAGGAGGCTCACCCCCAGTGTCCTGGGAGGTGACAGGCTCTGACGCTCCATGATTCTGGGCCATGTGTGTAAAGATAATGCCCAGAATTTTGAGCTTCATTTTGGAGATTTTCAGATGGATTTCATCTGGTCCTAGGGACCTGGCCGCTTTGAGGCTTGTTACCCTAGAACACCTGCTCATGAGAGAAACAAAGGTACTTTCTATTTTTTTCCTTTTTTTTGGTGAGGAAGATTGTCCCCAAGCTAACATCTGTGCCAATCTTCCTCTATTTCGTATGTGGGATGCTGCCACAGCATGGCTTGATGAGCAATATGTAGGTCCGGACCTGGGATGTGAACCCACAAACCCTGGGCCTCCAAAGCTGAGCACGTGAATTCAACCACTACCCCACCGGGCCGGCTCCCAGAGGTACTTTCTTGATCCATTGCTAGGGGACCACAAAGCCTTGTCCGTGTTGATTTTCTGAGCTCACTTGGCTGGATTCCTTAGGGAAGGAAGCAGGCAGGTGCCTGGGTTCCCCTGATTTCCCTGCAGAGATGGCTGGAGGCCTACTCTGTGCTCTGCTCTGCTGGAGGGGTGCCCTGAGCCCCTGGGAGCTTTGTACCCCCTCCTCTAAGGCCCAGTTAGGGAAGCTATTCCCTGTCTCTGTGTCTCCACACTCTGAAGCTTTAAGTAAGGTGGCTGTGTTGCCCTTCCCTCCTCCAAATCCTCTGGACTCTTTCCTCCTTGTGACTCTGGCTGGGTTCACATGGTCCTGGGTGTGAGTAGGGGCGAGCCTGTGTGTCTGTGCCTGTGTCTAGTTATAAGTAAGCACAAGGATGAGGAAGGGATTGCATGTTAACCTTCTTCCCTGCCTTGTGTCTCTCTCCTATGGGTCCCCAGCTGGGAGGGCCAGTCTCCAGATATGACTTACCAGGCAGGAAGATTTTGGATAATTTTCTGCTGACACTGAGAGGGATCCTGAAATGATGAACTGGCACAGGAGAGAGGGGGTTTAGAAAGAGGTCAAAGGTTAGGACCCATCTTCAGGCTTCCATGATTCTGGTCCCACACATATTCTCTCGCACACACTAGGTTCCTCTGCTGGGACCTCCAGCTCAACACGAGGAAAAGAATGAATGAACGAATGCATGAGTGAGCTGTTTTGCACCACAAGACAGGGTAGTGAAGTGGGATAAACCAAGATTTTAGGACCCAGCAGACCTGGTTTTAAATCCTGGCTTGAAACTCATGTGATCTTGGGTAAGTTATTAATTTCTCTAAGTCTTTGTTTCCTCACTTGAAAAATTCAAAAAGCTGCATGTCTTCCTAAATGTCATTGTCATGAGATAATTGATGCCTTGCATCTAGCATTTGGTATATCTTGCACCTAGTAGACCCTATACATAGTAGGTGGTCAATAAAGGTTACTTCCCTCCTTGTCTTTTATTTTCCCACATGCACATCTTGTTGGTTGCCCATCTTTATCTAAGGATGCAGTCAGGCATGGGGGCTCTGGAGAGGGGAGGGAAAGGGTTACCAGCCTCCCCACTGCTTTTAGATATAAGGCCAACATTAGTCCTTGCCTGCCTATATACCTCAGTCACTCAAAAAAAGTTACGTCTCTAGGATGCTGAGCATCAATAAGAGGATGATGAGGTAGATCGTGGGAATTTATTTCAACACTGGTATTCCTCAGGCCTCGTGGATGGTGGGTCACTGCAGTGGTCTGTGAGGGCATCAGCTATGGTCTGATAAAAGCTTTGCTGAGCACTGCCACATGAAGTGTCTTTTTCACCTTGCCTTATTTAACTGTGTGATGGCCCATCAAGCACTATTATCATCCCTACTTTACAGAAGGGCAGACTGAAGCTTAGAGATTTTTTAAATAACTCACCCAAGACCATTTCAATAGCAGAGCTGGGAATCAAATCTAGGCAGTTGACTCCAGACCCCGTGTTCTTAACCCTCACCCTATACCCCCTCCCACTCAGGGTGGATGCATGTGCTGTGGATTGCAGATGGTTTTACAATGAAAACTTACTCTAGCTGCTTATGCCTTCTAAGGGGAATGCCATTTTTCCTATAAGTGGAAAAATAAATCTCGATCTTACACCCTTCTGTTTATAGAGACTGGATGAGGAAGGAAGGGAACAGAAGGCTGGACTTCTGTTGTCCCCGCCAGTCCTTTTGAGGTGCCAAGGGAGATGGGCCTTTATTCTGGAAGAAGACATTAATGATCTTTAGGAAATGGATAGTTCAGGAGTCAAGAAGGTAACAGAGAACAAAAATGCCCTGCAGAAAAAAGGGAGGAGGGCCCTCAGGGCTGGAGGGAGCTGAGCCACCTGGCAGAAGGGGAGATGGCTAGCAAGGCGTTTGAGATGTCAGGGCAGCCACTGGACACTTAAGAATACTCACTAGAATCTAACACTCATTAGCAATGTAGCTGTGGTGTCAGTCCTTTCCATTGCCCCAAACTCCATGAAAGTTGGCCATATGCACACAGGTAAGGGGTCTGGGTGAGGAATAGGGACTGAGTTCCAAGTCTGAGTCTGAGTCGAGAAGAGAGAAGACCACAGCCTTAGTGGAGGATGCTCAGAAGGAGGCTCCCAAGAACGTAAGCCCTGCCATTTTGCAGATGTTGCGTGAGTGCGAGGGTGGAGGATATCTCTAGGCTATTTTATTTAAGTCTCATGGGATAGGGTGACTTTGGCTGATATCTAGGTTACTCCAGAGTTATGCTATTTGTGGGAAAAATTGCATTTGAGTCACGGATAGATGTGTGAGTCAAGGGACAGTCTGTGTAACAGCAGGAAGAAAAAGGAAATGGGTGGGTGGAGAGGGAGAAGGAGGGACTGTGTGTGTTGGGGTGGGGGGCGGAGTGTGGAGGTGTGTGTAGGGGAGAGGACACTGGGGGAATGCAAAAGAATCATAAAGGCAAGAGATTGGAGGGGAGAAAGCACTTTTGGTTCTTAACCTTTTATGGAGTCACAGATCACCCTGAGAATCTGCTGAAAGCTATGGACTTTTCTAGAAAAAAAAAATCTAACATAGCAAATATTTTATTAAAACAGGGACTCTGAAGCCCATCTGTGGACTCTAGGTTGAGTCCTCAGAGCTTAATGACTGCTCTGTGGCTGGGCAGTCACTCTTGACCATTGGGGGAAATATTTTTCTCCTGGAGCTCAGGCTGTGGGCTTACTTTGAACAGTTGAGGGTTATTCCCCAAACGTCTTTTGTCCAGATGGGTGTTTTTGTGTGAATTGGAAAAAGATGCCCCCTTTGGGTTGATGAACTAGAAGAAGGCTCCCTGACCTCTGGGGTGGGCCAATTAGAAAAAGCACCCCGTCTGGGTGGATGGAGCCTTGCAGGGCTGTCACTTGGTGTTATGGGCTCAATTGTGTCCCCTCAAAATTCATCTTTTGAGGTCCTAACCCCCAGTACCTCAGCATGTGAATGTATTTTGAGATAGGGCCTTAAAGAGATGACCAAGTTTAAACGAGATCATTAAGGTGGGTCCTAATTCAATATGATCAGAGTTCTTATAAGAAGAGGAGATGAGGACACAGACACACAGAGACCATGTGAGGACACAGAGAGAAGACGGCCATCCACAAGCCAAGGAGAGAGGCCTCAGAAGAAACCAACTCTGCTGACACCTTGATCTTGGACTTCCAGTCTCCAGAACGGTGAGGACATCAATTTCTGTGGTTTAAGCCACTCAGTCTGTGATATTTGTCATGGCAGCCCAAGCAGACAAATACGCTTGGTGAACAAGACCTGAGCTGGATTCACACACGTGCTGTCTTGGAGGGGAGATTTCGGGAGGCCAAAAGCTGCTCAACTTGACAAGGTGCCCTGAGTCTGCTGACACTTCTGGGAGCTCACTTGCTTGGTGACTCTCCTTACTCACCAAGACGCCTCCCCAGAAGGGAAAGCCTCCGTAGAATGAGATAGCTACATAGTACCCATAAAGGACAGTCAGCATGATGAAGCCGAGGCCGATGTGTATCAGGCCGATCAGGATCTGGACGGTCTGCAGGAGAGATACAAACCGAAAACTTTGTTTTTGAAGCTGGATCCTGCGTCCCCTTTGTGCCTCCTTTTTATATGAATAAACCTGTTGTTTCCCTAGTCTACAAAGTCATATGTAAAACATAAAAGTCAAATAAAAACTTCCCATAATTTCTCCCCACTCAGAGGAAACAACAGCTTACATTTTGGTGTATAATTTTCTGTTCTTTTCAAATATATACATTGATAATACAAATGGCTCTGTATAATTAGCTTAATATTTCATCATCAACACATCCCTAGGGTATTAAGTTTTCTTCAAACATATTTTTTAAGGGCTGCCAAGATTCCATCATGTAAATATTCCGTGGAGTAATTGGGACAGAAATGTTGGACAGGTAAAATTGTTTCTATTTTTTCATATTATAAATAACACTGTGATGAACATCTTTGTGGATAAACCTTTGTGCTCATCTCTTATTTCTTTAGGATATGGTTATGGATTGACTTGTGTCTGCCTCTCCCCTGCCAAATTAATACGTTGAAATTCCAAGCCCCAGTACCTCAGAACGTGATCTTGTTTGGAAATGGGGTTGCTGTGGATGTAATTAAGTAATAGGAAGTATGCCGGAGTAGGGCGGGCCCCTAATCCTATGACTGTTGTCCTTTTAAAGAGAATGCCATGTGAAGAGACACACATGCACACAGGAGAAAGCCATGTGTGCCAAGATTGAAGTTATGTTGCCATAAGCTGAGGAACCACCAGAAGCTAGGAGATCTGGAATCGATTCTTTCCTAAAGCCTTCAGAGGGAGCATGGCCCTGTGGACCCTTGATTATGAACTTGTGGCCTCCAGAACTGAGACAATACATTCCTGTTGTTCTAAGCCACTCAATTCGTGGTACTTTGTTAGTGCAGCCATGGGAAACAAATATAGATATTGTCTTGCACAAAGGGTGTATATACATACATATGCATATATGTATAAACATACATATGTTTGTAGTATATATATACACAAATATTTTATTTCCTGAAATTTGTACAAATGGTGGCAAATTATATGCAATATCTGCCCCTTATTTTCTTCCATTAATGATATATCTTGGACTATGTCCGTATTATTACATAAGGAGCTTCCTTGTTCTTTTTATAGCTCCACTCCATTTCCTTCTTTTGATGCACGATATGTACATTGATTTAACCAGTATTATATTAATGAATATTTTGGTTGTTTCCATCCTTTGTTATCACCAACTTGCTGCAAGGAATAAGCTCATACATATCACATCTCTCATGTGCACAAGCATATCTGGAGGATGATGTCTCAGAAAGGGACTTACTAGGTATTTTGCAAATTTGCTAGATACAAATTGCCATCCACATGGGATGCATCGATTGACACTCCCATGAGCAATGTACTGGAGTGGAGCTAGGATTTAAGCTTGGGCATCTGGATCAGAATCCACGCTTGTCATCATTCAGCTGCATAATGAAACTGGCCTCCCCTACCAAGGACAGCCTTTCAGGGGGCCAACTGTTGTGACCTCTTGTTTTGTTGGCTGTCTATTGGGCAAAAATTCCATTCGATCACATTGGGTTTAGATACCACCCTCTGGCTCGCTAGACCCACTTTCTTCCACAGGCTACATGGATGTTGGCAACAGGACCAGTGTTCAAGCTTACTGCTTTTTTGTTGCTTTTCTTCTTCTTTCTTAAAATGCCTAAATCAGAAAATACAAGGCCCCATACAGAGGCCCTGGTGATGTTGCACAGCTGAGCTTTCTAATAGACCTGAGTTTGGCAAGGCCGGGTCAACTCCAACCCTACTCCTAGATTTGGAGTTTCTGTATTTCCAAACCTCGTCACTCCTCCAGCTCCAGCCGTTTGTGACTACTGGCCTGCAGAGGGAAACAGCACTTACCCCTAAGGCTTTGCCTTCTTTCAAGGCTCTCTGGGCAGGTTGCACACTCACAGATGGCTCCAAACCAGGTGGGCTCCTGGAAATTACGTGGACTTGGGGCTGGTTGCTTGGATAAAGGGACACCTGAGGCATGCCCCCTGGGATCACAGGATACCCGTTTTGGGCTGTTACCACAAACACAGAATTGGCCGTGGGGCCTGCTGAAGTCATCGAATTCATGCTGCTAAAAAATAAATGTGATAGAGTTATCCTTCATGTATGCACTAATGTCAACATTGAAAAAGGACGTTTGCCTCCATTAGCTCATGTGAGCATCTCAACACCCCTATGAGTTTACTAATCCTGTTTTAGAGATAATGTTAGGTACCAGTACAGGGCATTTATGAAGTGCCGGGCAGTCAGTGTTTTACAAAGACATCTCCTTTAATCCTCACAGCTGCTCGGTTATACAGATGAGAAAACTAAGACCCAAAGAGGTTAGGCACTATGGAGGGTGAGGGCTGTGTGTTTTTCATGTTTGTGTCTCTCATAGTGCTTCACGTGGTATTTTGCAATAGCAATACTATCTGGTTACAAAATTTCAGAGCTGAAAAGTCTCTCGGAGAACGTTGAGTCCAATTCTTTCAACTTCTCGAAAAGGAAACTGAGGCTGGGAGAGTGGATATGAATTCCCCAACGTCCCAGTCATATAAGTATTAGTTCAATGGAGATCATTCTTCTCAAGGAAGCCCTGTTGCCAGTGTAGTGTATATTAATTGGATGTCTCATGCTGCTCAATTTTCTAGGCTACTTGTAAGTTCTGGTCTGGTTTAAAAACTTTCCTTTCTTTTCTTTTCCTCTGTCTTTTTTGGATCAGACGCCAAAAAAACTGGTACAATAAACCCTACCACGTGCTCCAACCCACACCCAGATTCACTGTAAATCTCATGTGGCAGATAAACCTTATAACCATCCCTCTATTATCCATAGAAACCATTCGTTTAAGCATACTCACTTTGCTGTGCCAGTGGCTAAGTTCCTCTTGATCCTGTTCCCAACGCTTTACTGCAGGCAACTCTTGTTTTCCCCTCGAGAGACTGAGTGCACTGAGTTCAGTTGGATATGTTTAGAAAGATCCAAAGTCCTCTCCACTTTTCTCCTAGGTGCAGACCAGTTGCTTAGAGCTCAGCTCCCCCACCCATATTTACTTCCTGTTCTGGCCAAGGAGACAATTAAATGCAATTCAGTTGGGTAAGTGTTTAATGATATCTGTGTGGAGAAGAAAGTGAAAGTGCTGTGCTTGGTGCTCTGGGGGAGACCGGGGAATGAACTGGGCACTCAGGTGTAGTGTGTGTGGCTGTAATGCAAGACAGAACTACATAAATGCCACAGTAGAGAAACAAGAGTCCCCCGCAAGAGAACAGAGGAGAAGCTGATTTACTGGGTTTGAAGAGAATAGGGAAGACTTCAAACAGATGGTGGAGTTTTGAAATCAGTGAATTACATGAGAAAAGGGGAGTCCCAACATGTGAAATGAAAATTGCAATCAACTTAAGTCTATTTTTTAAAATCTTTCTATTATTTTTATTTGTATGTGAGTTTTTAAAAATATAAATTGGGTCATGCTCTATGTTACAAGTCTATTTTTATGTAAGTCAGAGCCTAAAGAAAATCAGAAAACGCCCACAGGTGCACAGCCAACGTAAGCATGATGTACGTCACGTGACTGCACAGGCAAAATGTACAAGAACTGCTGTAATAGGCAATGAGTCTCTGGATGGAATGGTCCATGACACATTCACCTTTGTATTCCTACTGGCATATAATAGGCAACCAACGAATGCTCACTGGATGAAGAAGTGAAGCTGATAGGTTGGCTAGAACTTTGTAAAATGTCAAGAGAAAGAACATTATTACAGGCAGAGGGTATGGAGGAGGGCAAAGGCATGGAGGAGAGAAGGTGTAGGACACATTTTGGGTATGGCTAATGGTGGTTGAAGCATTTTGTGGGTGAAGGGCATTGAAAGCAATAAGGATGAAAAGATAGATGGAGGCAAACCTCATGTCTTTAACTCGTTTTTCTATCAGATTTCTGGACCTTTGTTTCTCAATTTTTAAGAGTTCTTTACATATTGGGAATATTAGCCTTTTATCTGTGATATCTTTTCTCCAAATTTGACAAGTGTCTTTTGACTTTGTTTATGGTGGTTTTTAAAATCATACAAATTGAAAAAAATTTATGTGGTAAAATTTATCAATCTTTTCTTTTATCACTGCTATAGACTGAATGTTTGTGTGTCCCTGGCCCCCACCCCCAATTCACATGTTGAAACCTAATCTCCAATGTGATGGTATTTAGAGATGGGGCCTTTGGGAGGTGATTAGAGTGGACCCCTCATGAGTGGGATTATTACTTCCTGTTCCTGTCATGAGAGGGATTGGTACTTCCTGTTCCTGTCATGAATTGGATTAGTAAGTACTTCCTGTTCCTGTCATGAGTAGGATTACTACCTTTATAACCTCAGAGAGCTCTCTGGCCCCTTCTGCCACGTGAGGACACAAGGAGAAGACATCTGTCTATGAACCAGGAAGTGGGTTCTCACCAGACCCTGAATCTGCAGATGCCTTAATCTTGGGCTTCTCAGTCTCCAGAACTGTGGGAAACAAACGTTTGTTGTTTAAACCACCTAGTCTATGGTCTTTTTGTTACGGCACCCCAAATGGACTAAGATAATTACTCATGGAGTTTGAGTCATTGTTAGAAAGACTTCCTAAAACTAAGATTAAATAGGAATTCACCTGGAGTTTCTTCTAGTACTTGTATGGTTTGTTTTTTTAACCATTTTGTAGGTAGTCCAAATAGCCTTTATTTTCTCCTCTGACAGTAGGTGTTTGGTGTCAAGGTACATTTTTCCTACCACAATGCTTTCTTTCTCCAAACTGTTAATTTTGTTTTACTGAATAATGCAGTATGTGATTTTACTTTTTACATTTTGATTCCTAATACATTTAGGGTTTATTCTCCTGTATGATATGAGATATGGATCTAATTTTATATTTTTCCAAAAGGCTATTTGGTTGTCCCAGCACCACTTGTGAAACTGTCTCTCTTTACTCCAGCGATTTGAAATGACGTTTTTGTCACATGTTAAATTTCCATATGTGTTTGGGCCTAGTTCTGATCTTTTTCTTCTATTCCACTGGTCTATTTATTTACCTATGTGTTAATTCAACAATGTTTTAATTATGGAGGCTTTTTAGTATGTTTCAATGTCTGATAGGGCTATCCTCTCCTCAGTTTTTCGTTTTCATTATTTTTCTGGCTATTCTTGCATGTTTCTTTTTCCGTATGAACTTTAGTGTTAATTGTATACCTCCATAAAACAGCTTGACAAGTTTTTGAAAAGATGAATGACATGAATCAACTTATATTGAGGGAAGTAATAAGAGGCATTTGAATGGAGACATGTAGGTGACTAAGCCCGAGTTCTTTTTGGGACCAGCCTTAAGCAGCTATTGTAGAGGACAGACTTGTCCATGTTTTTATTGATTTCTCAGAAATGACATCAACTTCCTAGAAGGAAGAGACATACAGGAGAGAAGATTGTTGTCCAAATCTACTGTAGAAATGCTGTTGATTGCCCCATCCATAATGCCTTGTCCTGCTCTGGAAGTCATCTTTAGTTTCTGTGCCTACAGATAACTCTTGCCTCTCTCTTCCTAAGGATGGTTGGGTGTGGGCAGACCAAAAGTGCTGGGAAGTTAATACTCCAGGAATTTTTCTTAACAAATGAAAGGTGGGTATTCCTGGATAATTATTCTAGCTCTTTACTGCTCACACCCCAAGGGATAATCCTGAAGTGTGTTCCATCTGTCTCTTAGAAAGTCCTCATAAAGATTGAGCCTCTGGGTATCTATCCTAAGAACCTGAAATCAGCAATTCCAAAAGTCCCATGCACCCCTATGTTCATTGCAGCATTATTCACAATAGCCAAGTCATGGAACCAACCTAAGTGCCCAGCAACTGATGATTGGATAAAGAAGATATGCTATATATATATATATATATACACAATGGAATACTACTCAGCCATAAAAAAGGACAAAGTGGTCCCATTCACAACAACATGGATAGACCTTGAGGGTATTATGTTGAGTGAAACAAGCTAGACAGAGAAAGACGAACTCTGTATGACTCCACTCATAGGTGGTAGTTAACATATGGACAAAGAGAACTGATTGGTAGTTACCAGGGGAAAGGGGAGTGGAGGGAGGGCACTATGGGTGAAGTGGTGTACCTACAACATGACTAATAGTGATGTACAACTGTAATTTCACAAGGTTGTTAACTATCATAACCTTAAAAAAAAAAAAAAAGATTGAGCCCTCATTCTCTGGAACAGAACCCCCATTCATTAATGCATACTTTATTGGCTTTCCTCCCTTCCTGTATCACTTTTCCATTTTCTCACAATCTCTAAATCGTTATGTCAGCATCTGCTTTTGGGGGAACCCAAAATACGACACCCACTGACTTAGTTTCTGAAATAACTGCCAAGTGTAAGAGCATGTGAGACTCTAAAGATTGAGATAGGTTATGGAGGCTGTTGGTGTAGTTTAACCTTCCCCACCCCCCAAGTGATGCCCATGTCCCTTCTATGGCATTTCTGCCAGTGCTAAACACTTTTAGGAGTGGAGAACTCATTGCTACTCTAAGTTCTCTTTTTAGGGAAAGGTAGTGAATGGATTATCTTCCCCTTATCTATTGACCTAAAGAGAACAGAGTATCCCTAAAAGATTCAGTCTCTTTACAGTGATCCCACCCATTCTGGGCATGCTGATGGCTTAGGCATACTTTTTTGCATTATGGTATCACTTGGGGTCCCAGAAGAAAACAGAAGGCAGTCTTAAAGTGCTTAATTGAAGGAAGATTAATGAAGGAATTATTTATAGAAATGTGAGCAGGGTCATGGGAACCAAAAGGGATGTTGACACAGTTGGTAACCAATAACAGATGGAAGCTGTTATTTCCCCTCAGCCTTAAGGGGCAAGGGGCAGGAACCATGTTCCTGTATCAGCAAGAGCTGTAGCTAAGGACATGAGCTGTGTAATATGAGCTGAGGCCTTAGATAGAGGAATTCAGCTACTGTTGAAATTGTGACCAGAAAAGGGGAGCGTGAGCAGGGCAGAGAAGGGCTGTGCTGGCTCTTTCACCTGGCTCTCCAGATCTCCTCTCCATCCTTCTCCATTCTATTGCGTCCCTGGGGACTAATCTTTATATGGATTTCATCCACAGTGACCCTTGCTGGCTGGCTTCCAATTGGTTTCAAACAACACGAGACCCTACTAGGAGACTGGAGGAGCGAAAGGGCAAATTATTTATTCTTTCACTTTCCTCCCTGGGGTGTTGCCAAGGGCTGGCAAGCTCCTTGACCAAAGGTCACAATGCCTACCAAAGTGGCCTTTTGTCTCCCTCTTTGTTCTCCCCCACCTTGCCCCAGATGGAGGAAAACATGATACCTATGACTCTATTTTCTATTTAAAGGATGAACTTGGAGTCTTACTCATGGAAATTAACGCAGGACTCCCAATAAATACATTACCACCGGTCTTCCCCTGGAGAAGGCCTGGCTCATGTAAAGCTCAGGGTAAGTGTATGAATATCATTTTTTTCCCATTTGAAACATTTGGATCCATTTGTATCCATGTGGATCCATCCACATTTCCATCCATTTGATACATTTTTTTCTACTTTCTCTTTGGATAGAAAGGAGTTTATGTAATCTCCAATTCATCCCATAATTAAAAATTGTTTCTCACTGTTACAGCAAATTCTTTTCCCTCTTATAAAAGTTCTCGTGAATTGAGAGTGGAGAGTGGGGAATCCATGAGGATGCTAGAATGCCAGTAGAGACTTTGGTCTTTTTGATTCAAACCATCATATCTACAGGACCTACATATTTTCCAAGAAAAGAACATTGAAGAGAACCAAGGTATACAGAGGTAAGTCAGTTAAGTTTATAGATTTCTAGAATTTTCACATTTAAAGGCCTAGATTCTCCTGTCCCCAAATAAATACAAGGATTTCTAATGCTGAAGCAATGCAGTTGCAGAAGATGCCTGTTCTTCAAGATTAAGATAGGTTTATGAAGGATGAAGAAGGAAACCTTTCCTTTAGAAGGTTTCGCTTGAACTGGATTCATAGTCCATCCTTGGAGGGCATGAAAGAATAAAGGCTGCAAAGCCTCTCAAAACAGTGAGCAGAGCTCCATGTTGATTGGTTTCAAGAAACTATTTAGCCCTTATATGCAAATATAAGGTAAAGGCTTTCAAAAACTCCTAAGAAGAAAAATAATAAGAAATTATATACAAAAACCTTTCCATGCTGGGAAAAAACTAAAATATAGGCCCTGTAGTCACTGTTTACAAAGAGAGCCAAATAGTGAATTACACTCTGTAATTTGTACAAATATATTAAATAGGTTAAAAACGTAGTTGTCAGATGACTGAATCTTATAATGATTTTCTACTTGAAAAAGGAACTTCCCAAGTGAAAAATTAAATAACTAAATGAATAATAAAAGTAAAGATTACACTTGGAAATCGTACAATGAAATAATGTGTAAATACCATACGGAATAAAAAGTTTAAACAAGATTCAGTTTTTAAAAGCTTAAGAACTTTCTTTGCCAAACTTTATTTTTTTATGAGAATAAGAGACAGTCGAACACTGTCATGGCCTCCAGTTCTCTGCCTTCTTATAAGATAAAGAACAAAAGTTTGCAAATTGACAACAGGCTAACAATTTTTAGTCATAAAAATGAGAATAAAAAAAGAAGACAAACACATACAAGTGACTGCAGCATACTCTTTTTTTTTAATTGAATGCAGTTTTATGACATGAAATTAAATCTCAATATTTGCTTATTATACAGCTAATTCAATTTTTCATATTCTTGAAAACAACAGTGGGCTTCCTCTTGCCCTGTTAATTCCCAAAGATGTTCTTCCTTTAGAATGCTTTCCTTCCTGTAGGTCAATTCCTTCTTTGCACATATACACAAGAAACTTCAACTAAGTGTTCAGTGGTCTCTGGGGAATCCAGATGCTTCTGTGGCTCTTAACAGTTCTGTCTATATTTATCGAATTCTTCATAAGCTGACATTTCTGGAATGATTCCCTCATAGCCAGGAAACGCTGTGTTTACATTACGGAGGGGAAAATCACTGCATAAGCCATGTGATGAACAACTCTTCTTTGAAAGTCAAGGACTGCTCACCAGCACTGTGTATTAGGAATACTGGTCAGAAAATGAGGTTAGATAAGGCCACAGAAGATCAAGCACTGTACATAAAACTTAAAAAAACAATCCTAAAAAGGTCAAAAGGATAGCATGAAATTAGAAAGTGGACTCCTGTATCCATTGTGTTAGCCTATATTAGATTTTGAGTGAAATATTTGGGAGAAAATCTAGAAATTATTTGGTCTAGCCCTCTTGCTTTCCATATGAAGTAACCGATACCCAGAGAAGGCAGTGACTTGCTTGCCACCTCCAGCTAGTTCGTGGCAGAACCAGGACGGTCCTGCTATCTTCTAGCCCAGGGTAATGCTTTCACTGTAATAAAAAAGGGCAAAAAAAGAAAAATATTTATAATAAAGTATCTATTTCATTGTGTAAAATTTCAGGCCTCAGTGTATTAGAAGATATAATAATTAGATGCCTGTACATTTTTATAATAAGAAGTTGGATTTAAAGAAAGCAAGAAAATCAGAGGCAGTCTGTACAAGAAATGCAAACAAAAAAAAAACCAAAGAAAGAACGTAGGCATAAGTGAGTATCACTGCTGTAAGAATAAAGAACAGAATAAAGTAATAAAAAAACAGACTTATTGGTATAAGATAGGAGAAAGAAGGATAAAATGTTAATCTATGTAGGCAGACCAGGGCAAGGCCAATTACAGAATTTTGAAACACAGAAATTGAAGACTATTTTTATAATTAACCAGGGCAAATACAGTGTTAAGTCCCTGTGTTAATGACATGGAATGGGGAAGTGAAAAATATTCCAGAAAATGTATGTGCTATGAGAGATCCCACCATAGGTTGAGACACACGTTCATATGATGGTCTTAACGTGATCTTGGGTGCCATGATCTTCAAAAGGCAATGGGGTATCAAGGAGGGATTGGAAGAAGAAATGGTTATAAAAGAGGCTTTGCAGAAGTTGTATGGTGGACCCTTGGAGATAGCATCAGAGTAAAACTGAAAAACAGTAGGGAAACCCCCAAATATATAACTTCAATACTAATGACACAATAGAGATATTTTATCTTGTGTTATGAAATATTAAAATATGCATATAGGATGAGGTATTACTCAGAGTTCTCTGGAGAAACACAATATGTCTGTATATTTCAGGCATATGTATAAAGAGATTGATTATGAAGTATTAGCTCACATGATTGTGGAGGCTAATAAGCTCTAGACCTGCTGTCTGCCAGCTGAAGACCCAGGAAAGCTGGTGGGATAGTTGTCTGAAGAACTGAGAACCAGCGCGCCGAGGGCAGAGGTACGATGTCCCAGCTCCATCAGTCAGGCAGAGAGCAAACTCAACCTTCCTCTGCCTTTGTGTTTTATTCAAGCCTCAGTGGACTGGATGATGCCCACTCACACTGGGGACAGCCATCGGCTTTACTCAGTTCACCAATTCAAGTGCCAATCTCTTCTGGAAACACCCTCTCAGACACACCCAGCAATAATGTTTCACCAGACATCTGGGCATCCTGTGGTCCACTCATGTTGACACATAAAATTAACCATCACAGATGGCAATAATATGAACCATTTTTAACACAATTTTTGTTACTGTTTTTTAAAATGACATGAAATGAGCTCTGTGTATTTCATGTGTTTATTCCAATTTAATAATAATTGATTTTATGTTAAAGGTGTCTTAAATTTCTTCTTTTACATGTTTGCATGAGATAGTTACAAATGTAGACTGATATGTTTGTGTTGTGCTGGTGATTTAAATGCCACAGAAGCATTGTCTTTTTTCCTATTATTTTGCATGGTGAATCATTCTTGGTGAAATCCCAAGTAAAACAAAGTCTATGGCAGCTACATTCCTGGAAACACGGATATGGAATAAAGACTGAATATTATTCATTAAGTTCTGGAATGAGACAACTATAAATAGGTTTATCTTCTTGATGAACGTCTGGTGGGACATTCAAAACTCATGAGAGACAATTCATTATTTAGGACTGCCCTGAACATTGCAGAAAGTCTAGCATCCCTGGCTCTATTCTCTGAATGTTTTCAGTGACCCGTCACCTCCTCTACTCACAGTGACAACCGATAACATGCTCATAAATTCCTGACTGTGGGATGCTGAGGTGCGAGGATAGCCTCCCTTCATAAACCTAACACCCTCGAGGGAATGGGGGGAGGATGGTGCTCATTATAATGAAAAGCCACTTTCATTCATTTTCTAGAGCTGCTGTAACAAAGCACCACACACTGGTGGTGTGACTTAGAACTGCGTGACTGGGTGTGACTGGGTGACTTAGAACGACAGAAATTTATTTTTTCACTGTTCTGGAGGCCAGAAGTCCAAAGTCAAGGCTTTGACAGGGTCAGGTTCCCTCTGAAACCTGTAGAAGAGGGTTCTCATCCCACGGTGAGAGTGTGGCATTTGAATCGTTCTACTCTCTCAAGGTGAGGGAGAGGACAAGCCGCTGTGAAGTTTGTGAGTGTCTACAGATAGAACCCCATTGCCCACCGATAGTCTTTGAGACCTAGGCAAGACTGCTCCAGAACAACCAGGATCCCTTTCTGGCCTCTTCCTAGCTTCTGGTGATTTTCCAGCAATCTTTGGCATTCCTTAGATAGTAGATGTATCACCCCACTACTCCGTCTTCACATAATGTTCTCCTTATGTGTCTTCACATAGGCTTCCCTGTGTGTACATCTGCTTCTGTGCCTAAATTTCCCCTTTTAGTAAGGACACCACCAGTCATATCAGAATAGGGCCCACCCAAAGGATCTCATTTTATCTTTATTACCTCTATAAAAATCCCATTTCCATATAAGGGCACATTCTGAGGTACTGGGGTTTAAGACTCTCATATATCTTTTTTAGGGGACGCAATTTGACCCGTAACAGCACCTCTCAGTAAGCTCTCAATTGGTTTTTCGGACTTAGGATGTTGAGAACACCTGCTTTCAGAGGTGGACTTTGGTCACCAATTCTTGAAAAATAGGAAAAATTCCATCTAGCCTCCTATATCATCATGCTACAGATATAATGATAAGAGCTAAGAAGTGGTAAAGAATAATAATTTATTGGGAGATCACCATAAGTTAGGAGCTGTTCTAAATCTTCTTAGTGATGTCTTGTCATTTAACCCTTGCATCTACTCTGTGGGCTAGGGACTATTATTTCTGTTTTACAGATGAGGAAATAAAAACAGAGCGATCAGGAGTCTTGCTATTACTACCCAGACACTATGCCTGCTTCCAAAGTCAGAGTATCTCCTCCTTTCAGATGAAGGAGACCTTTCACTCAGGCCACTATCCTCCAACTTGAGATGAAGTGGGAATTCAACTTTACTTTCCTATATCTCCCGGACCAGCTATATTTATCCACGTCAACTCGGATTGGCTTTTAAAAAAGGAAGAGTCAACTTGTGATCAAATTGCATCCTTTATTGAAGAAGTAGGAAAAAGGAGTACTAGAAAGGACTTCATTAAAATGCATTCTCCATCAGGCCTCTTGAAAAAAATTACGGAGTTCTTCACTAATTCACGATTCATCTTTTGCTCTTGACTAGAGTCACACCGGTTCTTTGCAAATTATGAAGAGATGGAGAATTCTGATAGTGAGGAACCTGAGGTGAGTTGAGTGATAGCAAGTTGATCATTATTATATCCCAAAATAAGAGCCTTGTCTTGAGCTATTGAGTCAAAACAAGACAAAACAATAGCAACAACAAACTGACAATCACATAAACCTAGAACATGAATGTTGAAACCGTACTGAGAAGATAGCTCCTACTCTGTCCTGGGGGAGAATCAAAGGCACATCAGACCTGCAGCCCATTGGAAACCAGAAGTTTCAATGAATTACAACAACCATATTAAACCAGAATATTATTCTTCACAAAATGACTTTAACCTTTGACTGGATTCTGGTGGGTTCCACGTTTCCTCTTGGGTCCTCTACTCTGTGTTCTAGGTCAGAAAGAGAAACATCTGGACAACCCATGGCCTGGAGAGCTAGCTGGCTCAAACTACGGGATTTTGGGGAGTCATTGCAGAAGGCATCCTAATGGGAACAGCATCATTTATTTTGCTGAGTAAAACTCTTGTGTTTTTGCTTTTTTGTTTTGTTTTTAAGTTCCCAGCAGAATATTGTATGGTATTAGCACAGACGAAAAAACGGAAAATACATGAGCATTTTGAACAGTTTTGTAATCGCGTGAAATACAGATCAATATTTAAAGCTAAGCTCAATAGTAACTGAGCAGTATAGGAGTTAGAAATAAAGGAGAAGCAGTTTATGAAACTAATTTTAGTTAAACTAAGACCCTAGTTATCTAGCAACATCAAGTGTAAAACTAATATATGAAACCTTAGTAAACTCCCTACATATCTTTCAAATTTATCCTCTTCTCTTTGTTCTCTATTCCTCCTCTTTTTGATGAGGAAGATTGGCCCTGAGCTAATATTTGTGCCCATCTTCCTCTACTTTATATGTAGGACACCTGCTACAGCATGGTTTGATGAGCAGTATGTAGGTCCACACCTGGGATCTGAACCAGTGAACCCCAGGCCACCGAAGTAGAACATGCAAACTTAATCTCTATGCCACCAGGCCAGCCCCAGGTTGTTTGTTTTTTTCTTGTTGAGTTTTAGAAGTTTTTTATATATTCTGGATATTAATCCCTTATCAGATATATGATTTGCAAATATTTCTCCCATTCTGTGGGTTTTTTTTACTCTGTTGATATTGTCTTGCGATGCACAAAATTTTTAATTTTCATGAAGTCTAATTTATCTATTTTTGCTTTTGTTGTTGCCTTTGGTGTCATATCCAAGAAATCGCTGCCAAATCCAATGTCGTGAAAGTTTTGCCCTATGTTTTCTTCTAAGAATTTGATTGTTTCAGGTCTTACATTTAGGTCTTTGATCCATTTTTAGTTAATTTTTGTATAAGTGTAAGGTAAGAGTCCAATTGCATTCTTTTGCATGAGAATATCCACCTTTACCAGCACCATTTTTTGAAAAGACTGTCCTTTCCCCATTGAATGGTGGCACCTTTGTCAAAAATCACTTGACCATATATGTGAAGGTTTATTTCTGGACTCTCTATTCTATTCCATTGGTCTATATGTCTGTCCTTATGCCAGTGCTACACTATTTTGATTACTGTATCATTGTAGTAAGTTTTGAAATCAGAAAGTGTGGGTTCTCCAGCTTTGCTCTTTATTTTCAAGATTGTTTTGGCTGTTTGGGATCGCTGAAATTCCATATGAATTTTAGGATGAGTTTTTCTATCTCTGCGCAAAAGTCATTGTGATTTTGGTAGGGATAGCGCTGGATCTGTAGATTGCTTTGGACAGTATTCACATCTTTACAATATTGTCTTCCAATTATGAACATGGGATATGTTTCCATTTATTTACACCTTTGTTAATTCTTGCAGCAATGTTTTGTAGTTTTCATTGTACAAGTCTTTCACTTATTTGGTTAATTCTTAAGTATTTTATTCTTTTTTGATGCTAGTATACATGGAATTGTTTTTGTAATTTTCTTTTCAGATTTATTCAGGATTTATCTCTGGACTCTTGATCTTAGCACACTGATTTTTACATCTTTCCTTGTGCCAGTACCACAACGTCTTGACTACTGTAGCTCTGTAGTAACTTTTAAAATTGGAAAGCATGAATCCTCCAACTTTATTTTCCTTTTTTTTAAAAAAGGCTATTTGTTTTTGGAGCAGGTTTAGGTTTGCAAAAAAGGGAAGGAACAGAGATTTCTCATATACCCCTTGCCTCTACATATGCATAGCCTCTCTATTATTTGCATCACTCACCAGAATGGTAGATTTGTTACCAAGGATTAACCGACATTGGCATATATAATCACCCAAAGTCCATGGTTTACCTTAGGGTTCACTCTTGGTGTTGTACATTCTATGGGTTTGGACGAATGTATAATGACATATATCCAACAATATAATATCATACAGAGTATTTTCATTGCCCTAAAAATTGTCTATGCTCTGCTTATTTATCTCCCTCTCCCCTTGGAAACCACTGATCTTTCTACTCCATAAAAAGTACAAGTCTCCATAGCGTTGCCTTCTTCAGATGTCACACATTTGGAATCATACAGTATGTATCCTGTTCAAATTGGCATCTTTCACTTAGGAACATGCGTTTAAGGTTTCTCCATGCTTTTTCATGGCTTGATAGCTGATTTATTTTTAGCCCTGAATAATAGTCCATTGTCTGGATGTAACACAGTTTATTTATCCATTAACCTACTGAAGGGCATCTTAGTTGCTTCCAACTTTTGGCAATTACGAATAAAGCTGCTATAAACATCCATATGCAGGTTTTTCTGTGGACACAAATTTTCAACTCCTTTGGGTAAATACCAAGGAGCACGATTGCTAGATTGTATGACAAGAGTATATTTAGTTTGGTAAGAAACTGTCAAAACTGTCTTCTTCCAAAGTGATTGTACCATTTTGCATTCCCATCAGCAGTACATGAGAGTTTCTGTTGCTCCACATCCTCATCAGCATTCGGTGTTGTCAGCATCCCAGATTTTGGCTTTTCTAATATGTGTGTAGTGGTTTGTTTCCCTGTTTTTTAAGATTGGTTTGGCTATTTTGTGTCCCTTCCATTTTTACATAAGTATTAGGATAAGCTTGTAAAAAAATCAGCTGAGATTTTGGTAGGGATTGTGTTGAATTCCAGGTTAGTTTGGCGCATTTTACCATCTTAATATTAAGTCTTCTGGTCCATGAACATGGGATGTCTTTCCATTTGTTTAAATCTTCCTTAATTTCTTTCAATAATGGTTTTTAGTTTGTGGTGAAGCCTTGCACTTCTTTTGTTAAGTTTATTTCTGAATATAAGGTACGTATTTTATTCTTTTTGATGTTATCATAATTGTGTTCCCGTGTATAGAAATACAACTGATTTTTGTATTTTGATCTTGTATTCTGCCAACTTGTTGGACTCGTTTATTAGTTCTAACAGATTTTTTTTGTGGATGTCTTAGCATTTTACATACATAACATCATATCACTTACAAAAAAGAATTAGTTTTACTGACCTGGATACTTTTTATTGCCTAATTTACCTGGCTAAAACCTTCAGAACAATGTTGAATAGAAAGCAGAAGAGCAAATATTTTTATTTTATTCTAGATCTTAGAGTAAAAGGATTCAGTATCTCTCCATCAAGTATGATGCTAATCGTGGATTTTTCCACAACTAAATGCCCCTCTTTGGCTTGAGTAAATTCACTTCTATTCCTAGTTTGTTGAGTGTTTTTATCATGAAAGTGTATAAGATTTTGTTAAATGCTTTTCCTATGTCTATTGAGATGATCATGTGATTTTGTCTTTAATTTTATTAAAATGGTGTATTACATTGATTGATTTTCATATGTTAAACCAACTCTGAATTCCTAGGGTAAATCCTAACTGTCCTGATGTATAATATTTTTTTTATGTTGCTAGATTCCATTTTCCAGAATTTTTTGGAGGTTTACACATCTATATTCATAATGGATATTGATTTATAGTTTTCTTTTGTTGTGATGTCATCGTCTGGTTTTGATATCAGTGTAATATTAGCCTCACAGAATAAGTAGGAAGAATTCTTTCCTCTTCTATTTTTTTGGAGAATTTGCAAAAGATTAGTGTTAATTCTCTAAATGTTTGGTAGAACTCACAATATAGCCATCTGGGACTGGGCTATTCTTTACCGATTTTTTTTTTTTAAATTTTTAATTCAGTCTCAGCTTGTGATGAGTCTATTCAGATTTTTATTATTCTTGAGTCAGTTTCAGTAGTTTATGTGATTCTCGGAATTTGTCCATTTCATGTAAGTTATCTAATTTGTTGGCATTTTACTATTCATAGTATATCCTTTTAATCTTTTTTATTTCTGTAAAGATGTTGGTAATGTCCCCTTTCTCATTCATGATTTTAGTAATTTAAGTCTTCTCTCTTTTTTTCTTGGTCAGTGTAGCTTAAGATTTGTCTTCTTTTTTTCTGGTTCTTTTAAAAGAATCAACTTTTCGTTTAACTGTTTTTCTCTGTTTTTTTTTTATTTCATTTTTTCCCACTCTAGTCTTTATCATTTCTATTCTTCTTCTCACTTTGGGTTTAGTTTTCTCCTCTCATCTAGTTTCTTAAGATGGGAAGTTAGGCTTTTGATTTGAGACATTTCTTCTTCTTTTTAATATGGTATTTACAGCTATGAGTTTCTCTCTAAGCACTACTCTAGATGCATCCAATAAGTCTTGGTATGTTGTGTGTTTGTTTTCATTTATCTCAAGATGTTTTCTAATTTTCCTTTTGAGTTTTCCTTTGACCTTTTGGTAATTTAGGAATGTGTTGTTTTATTTCCATATATTTGTGATATTTTCAAATTTCCTTCTTTTATTGATTTGTCATTTAATTCCATGTGATCAGAAGGCATATTTTGTGTGATTTCCATCCTTTTAAATTTGTTGAGATTTGTTTTATAGCTGTTGTTGGCTGAAGTCTTCTACAGATGTCTGTTAGGTCTAGTTGGTTAATAGTGTTGTTCAATTCTCCTATATGTTTTTTTTTCTTCTGCATAAGTTATTCTATAAATTATTGAACGTGGGGTATTGAAGTTTCAAAATTCGACTTTTTAAATTTTGTGTTTCTCGTATCAAATCTGTCAGTTTCTGCTTCATTTCTGCTGAGAAATAAGCTGCCAATTTCATTGAAGATTCCTTCTACAAGATGAATTCCTTGTCTCTTGCTGATTTCAAGATTTTCTCTTTGTATTTTTCCTTTGGCATTTTGTTTATTACGTGTCTAAGTTTGGGTGTCTTAATTTATCCTATTTGGAGTTTGTTGAGCTGCTTGGATGTATAGATGAAGGTTTTTTCAATAAATTTTTGAAGTTTCCATCCAATATATTTTCAAAAACTCTTTGTGTTGCTTTTCCCTTTCTCTCTCCCCTCTCCTCATGTGATTCTCATTATGCACACTTTGGTGTGATTGGTGCTGTTTCAAAGTCATCTGAAGCTCTGTCCTTTTTTCATCATTTGTCTTCATTCTATTTCACAAACTAGATAATTTCAATTGACCTATCTTTAAATTTCTGGATTACTTTTTCTGTCAGATCAAATATTCTATTGAGCCCCTTGAGTTAACTTTTCATTTTACTTAGTGTACTTTTCTGCTCCAGAATTTCTTTTTTTCAAATTCTTTTTATTTATTTATTTTAATTTAATTTTATTATTATTATTTTTTAATTGCAGTAACATTGGGTTACAACATTATATAGCTTTCGGATGGACATCGTAATATATTTCGAATTCTGTGTAGATTACATCATGCTCACCACCCAAAAACTAATTATAGTCCATCCCCTCACATGTGAGCTTAATCACCCCTTTTGCCCTACCCTGCTTCCCCCATGGTAACCACCAATCCATTCTCCATTGCTATGTGTTTGTCGCTGTTTTTATTTTCTACTTATGAGCGAGATCATACGGTATTTGACTTTCTCCCTCTGACTTATTTCATTCAGCATAATACCCTCAAGTTCCCTCCATGTTGCCACAAATGGCTGGATTTCATCATTTCTTATGGCTGAGTAGTATTCCATGGTGTATAAATACCACACCTTCTTTATCCATTTGTCCCTTGATGGGCATCTAGGTTGCTTCCAAGTCTTGGCTATTGTGTATAATGCTGCAATGAACATAGGGGTGCATGTATCTTTATGCCTTTGCGTTTTCAAGTTCTTTGGATAAATACCCAGCAGTGGGATAGCTGGAGCATATGGTAGATCTATTCTTAATTTTCTGAGGATACTCCATACTGCTTTCCATAGTGGCTGCACCAGTTTGCACTCCCACAAGCAGTGTACAAGGGTTCCCATCTCTCTACATCCTCTCCAACATTTGTTGTTTCCTGTCTTGTTAATTATAGCCATTCTGACCAGAGTGAGGTGATAACTTATTGTAGTTTTGATTTGAATTTCCTTGATAGCCAATGATGTTGAGCATCTTTTCATATGCCTATTGGCCATCTGTATATCTTCTTTGGAGAAATCTCTGTTCAGATCTTTTGCCCATTTTTTAATTGGATTGTTGGTTTTTTGTTGTTGAGCTGTATGAGTTCTTTGTGTAATTTGGATATTAACCCCTTATGTGATATATGGTTTGCAAATATCTTCTCCCAATTGTCAGGTTGTCTTTTCGTTTTGTTGATGGTTTCCTTTGCTGTGCAGAAGCTTTGTAGTTTGATGTAGTCCCATTTGTTCATTGTTTCTTTAGTTTCCATTGCCCAGTCAGACATGGGACTTGAAAATATGCTGCTAAGACCGATGTTAAAGAGCGCACTGCCTATGTTTTCTTCTAGAAGTTTCATGGTTTCGGGTCTTACATTCAAGTCTTTAATCCATTGAGTTGATTTTGTGCATGGTGTAAGGGAATGGTCTACTTTCATTCTTCTGCACGTGGCTGTCCAGTTTTCCCAACACCATTTATTGAAGAGACTCTCCTTTCTCCATCGTATGCTCTTGGCTCCCTCATTGAATATTAGCTGTCCATAAATGTGTGGGTTTACTTCTGGGCTCTCGATTCTGTTCCATTGATCTGTGTGTCTGTTTTTGTGCCAGTACCATGCTGTTTTGATTACTATGGCTTTGTAGTATATTTTGAAATCAGGGAGTGTGATACCTCCAGCTTTGTTCTTTTTTCTCAGGAATCCTTTGGCTATTTGGGGTCTTTTGTTGTTCCATATAAATTTCAGGATTCTTTGTTCTATTTCTGTGAAAAATATTGTTGGAACTTTGATAGGGATTGCGTTGAATCTATAAATTGCTTTAGGAAGTCTGGACATTTTAACGATGTTAACTCTTCCAATCCAAGTCTGCTCCAGAATTTCTATTTGATTCTTTTAAATAGTTTCTTTGTCTTTATTGATATTCTCTTTTTTGTGAGATGTTGCTTTCACACTTCCCTTTAGATTTTTTAGACATGGTTTCTTTAGTTCTGTGAGCATACTTATAATAGCTGACAAAGTTTTTTTTTCAATAAGTACAACACCTAAGCTTCCTCAGATACAATTTCTATTGATTGCTTTATTCCCTGTGTTTAGGCCATACTTTTCTGTTTCTTTGCTTATCTCCTAAGTCCTTTTGTTAAAATCTGCATATTTAAAATAATATAATGTGCAATGTGGAAAATCAGATCCTCCTAGGAGTTGGTTTTGTTGTTGTTTTTCTTATTCTGTTTAGTGGCTTTCCTGAGCTAATTGTGTAAAGTCTTCATATTTGTCATGTGTGGACATTGATGTCTTTGCTCTGTTAGCTTAGTGGTCATTAAATGATTGGACATAGATTTCCTGAACTATATTGAATGAATAAATTTCCCAGTCTTTCCTGAGAAGCTGTGTGTGTGTGTTTGGGGTAAGTCTTCAAAGCTCTAGGAGACAAGTTGCAACTCTGCTTTAGCCATCACTTCCTGCCTGCAGACAGCCTCAGGCCAGCCAGCGGTGGGAAATTAGGGGATTCTCAGGTCTTTTCTTGGCATGTCCACATCCCTGCACGTGCACATGGTCTTCCTTATTTCCAGGTATTGTCATAGTTCCAAAGTCCTCTATGGACATCTTACTCTCCAGTTTTTTCTTTTAAGTTTTTTGGTCAGCCTCTTGTTCTCCCCAACTGTTATCCTTGTTTTAGGCAGGTGTGATGTTAAATGCTACTGATTGTTCTGACAAACATCCCAGAGAAAAAGCTGCTCACAGTGATGGAGCTCTGAATGAGGTCAAATTACGAAGAGGCTTGCCAGTGGGGATTTCCAGGGAGCTGCAGGACAAATCAGTAACAATTTTCTGGAAATGGGGCTTTTTCCGGAACTCCAATCCCATTTTTCCCCCTCTTGTGGTTGTTAGGCTGGTGTTTTTCACAGATACTGTGGTTGCAAAGTTATTGCATTTAAAGGCTGCTTTTCAGATGGGGCAAGTGGGATAAGAATGGGGCAAGTTACAATACTGTAAAACTCACTGTTCTTACGAAGATTCAACCACTTTTCTCGAATAAGTGTTCCTTGGATCACTGCAAGTCTTTCACCAATTTCTAGAGTTATGAAAACGTTGCTTTTGACAACTTTTGCACTGTTCTCATTTATGTTATGGAGGAAGGGATTTTTAGAGGTCCTTATTATTCTATTCCAGAAGTACTCTCTTCAGTATCCTGTGGGGGATCAGAATTTGCCACCTCAAGATGTCTCTTTGGCAGGAGGATTATTTTGGGCTGGTTATTTTTTTTTTAAAAACTGCAGACATGGGAAAAGCTCTGAAAACTGAGCAGAATTTACCTTTCATAAGAGACATTTACATTTGTAAGGGAAATCTTCATTTGTAAAGATATCTCCCTCTCTGTACCAGGAAGAGGGGGATGACCTTATCTCTAGTAACTCTGATCAATGTGGAAGGCAAGTACTTAAATCTGCATCATAACCTTATTCTTGTTTACTGTGCTTTTTCTGGTAATCTCCCATAACTGACTCCCCTACCCCCAACATCCTCCTTTGTCCTTAGCTGAAGATAGTGTTTAACGTGGTGACATCAGCCATTTAGCCAGTTGCTCAGTTTTCCTGGGTTTCTTACATGTATACATGTTATAAAGTTTTGTTTGATTTTCTCCTATTATTCTGTCATGTCAATTTAACTTGTAGCCCAGCCAGAAGGACCTAAAGCGTAGAGGAATTGCCTTCTTCCTCTACAGTCCTCTAAAATCTTTGTTTTCTGAAGGCATTTGAAGATCTCAAATTTTGGAAACCTACATTTCATAACTAAATTTGAATTTCAGTCTATAGCATTCAGTGTCCCCAAATTACTGGTATGACCTGTGAAAGCACTTCAGTCTGTATATTTCCTCTATTAATCTCCTGGGAGATGCAAGTCTAAAAGACAATTCTCCCACATAGTTTTGCCTGACAAGTTAACTTCAGTTTTACACAGTATCAAGCAAGAGATATGTCAGCATATTTTCAGCTGCCCTTGACCTTCGTTTAGAAGCAACACTTCTGTTCCCCAATTCCAGCTAAACTTTAGTCCCTCAGAGAGGGTCTTAACTGAAGCTGTGTTATCCTGAGCTGCCAGCCAGAAACAAAACTACTCACTCTCGTCGCCGTATTCTTGATACTGCAATGCTTGCACAATCCAGTGGATAGTTATACTTGCAATGATCAGTTCTGAGACAGCAATGAAGAGTAAATAGTGTAAAAGCATAGTACCAGCCAACTGAGTTCAAAACAAAAGAAATATTTCTCACGTTAATTAACCATTTAAAAATGATAGGAGAACAACATTTAGAAAACAGAGCATAAATATCATTCATCATATCAGTCTCACACAACTATGATTATTTTTGGCTATTTTGCATAACAACAAAATATATTTTAAATTTATCAAGTATATATATATATATGTATATCTCATGCTTTATGTCAAACACTTTAATTCTAGCAACAATCCTACAGATTGGATAATTTTTTTTCTATTTTACACATGATGAGACTGAAAAGTAGAGAGAGAATATATAGTACCCTGAGCTGTTGGAACTTTTTCTTTTTTCTCTCTTTATACTCTCTCTTTTGGTGAGTCTGATAGTATAATCTGTGTTTTTTGCTTTTCCATTCAGTGCACATATAATCTGCATGTTTTATTTTCTTTTAACTTATGTATCATGAGCATTATTACACATCTTAGGGGGAACTGTTCTCTCTCTCTTTCTACATTCCTAGCATGACCCAAAGTAGGAGCTTTCGCTCTCTTAGAAATAGGTGAAGAATGGCTTCCGGTGCTTCTCAATGCTCTTGACTTACAATTCCCCATGTGAGAAGCAGAGATTTATGTAATTGGTGATTTCCAGAGAAGGAACCCATATCCTTCAGGGCTCTCTTTTCTCAGAATGGTTTGTTTTTATGACCACAAGTTCTTCTCCTCAGCATCTGACAATTGTCTGGCCCCAGCATAGGGGGGCCTGTGGTCTACCTGTACCTAGGTGCATGAGTCTAATTCATGAAGGGAGCTATCAGCAAACTCATTTGTCCAAAGAGTTAAAACTTGTTCTCCAACTATAATAATCAACAATAAAGCTGATAGTTTTATCTACATCTGCTTGATTCTTGTGTCTTATCTCAGTTGGTTCAGAACATGAGAGGAGGAGAATGGATGGCTATTTATTGGTCTCCTAGACTACTTTCCTTGGGCTTCTGTAATAAAGTATCACAACTGAGTGGCTTAACACAACTGAAACTTATTGTTTCACAGTTCTGGAGGGCAAAAGTCCAAAAGGAATGTATTGGCAAGACAGTGCTCCTTCCAAAGCCTCTAGGGGACGATTCTTCCTTGCCTCTTCCTGCTTCTGGTAGCCCAGGTGCTCCTTGGCTTGTAGAAGCTTAACTCCAATCTCTGCCTCCATGTTTACATGGCCATCTTCCTTCTGTGTCTGTGTCCAAATTTCTCTCTTCTTATAAAAACACTAGTTATATTGAATTAACGGTCCACCCCACTGCAGTATGACCTCATCTTAACTTAATTACATCTGCAAAGACCCCGTTCTCAAATAACGTCACATTCTGAAGTACTGGGGGTTAAGACTTCAACATATCATTTTGGGGTATACAGTTCAACCCGTATCAGTCTGTCTCCGCCCCCAACCCCCCAAATTCATGTCTTTCCCATGTACAAAATATATTCACCTGATCCCAACAACTCCAAAACTTTTCACCCATTCCAACATGAACTCTAAGTCTAAAATCTGATCTAAATATCATTAAATCAAAAAGCCCCAAATCTCATCATCTAAATGATCTAAATCAGTTATGGATGAGACTCATAATGTGGTCTATCCTGGGGCAAAATTCCTTTCCATGTGTGGGCCTATGAAACCAGAAAATGAGTTATCTACTTCTAAGATATAATGGTGGGACAGGCATAAGATAGATACTCCCATTCCGAAAGGAAGAAATAAGAAAGGAAAAAGGGGTCATGAAATCCAAGCAAGTCCAAAACCCAGCAGGGTAAATTTCTTTAGATTTCAAGGTCTGAGAATAATTCTCTGTGGCTCAATGGTCTGTCCTCTGAGCCTGCTGAGGAGGTGGCCCTGATTTTTAGGCTCATGTGGGTGGTGGCCCTACCGTCTCAGCCCACTGGGGCAGAGGCCTCACTCTTTCAGCCACTGTTGTCTCAGTCTGTACTATATCAAAAAGGCAAATACTTGAGATATGAAATCTGTCTCTTTTTCCTCTTTTATTCTCGTTTTTCTCTCTTGCTTTTATAACTTAGTTATAATTCTATATTAAGATCTATTCTATAATTCTATATAATTCTATACTAATTCTGTACTAAGGCTATTTTTTTAAAGTTTCTATGCTCACTCATTTAATCTACTCATTGATTTAATACTATTTATTTAAGTTTCATCTTTTCCATATTGGCTGGTAAAGTTATCTTCCATAGAATAATGTTTCTGCCTATACTTGGATTCATCACTCAACTCTCTATTCTGTTCTTTGATCAATTTTTCTTTTAATGTATAAATACTATACTATTTTTATCATAATAGCCTAATAACGTTTTAATATCTGATGCAGCAAGTTGTCTGGCCATCCCCCATCTAGACTTTTTTGGCAATTTTTACACAATTTTTCTTCCATCCTTATGCATTTTAGAGTAATTTTGTTGTATTCCCTCTCAAAACTTTGTTGAGATTCTAAATGGAATTGCATCACATTTATGTATTAATTTTCAGAATCTTGCAATTTTATGATATTGTGAATCTGCATTCAAGAATATAGTTTCTCAAAGTAGTCAGTTCTTTTTTTTTATGCCTCTCATTATGTTTTTATAGTTTTGCTGTTATTGTGATTGAGTCATTATTTTTCCCACTTCGATATCTAAGTGGTTATTTCTAGTGTAAAGAAAATTCGTTAATTTTTTGTAAGCTTTTCTTTTATCCAGTCACTTTACTAAACTGTTTTACTTGTTTCAGTAGTTTTTCAGGTGAGTCTTTGGGGTTTTCTAGGTATCTTATCACTTTATCTTCAAATAATGATAATTTTGATCTTTCTCTGAGGTTTCTAGTGTTTCTACATTTTGGAAGAAAATTGATTTTTTAAAATATTCCCATGGCAAAGATTTGGAGGAAATACAGTTTGTTTTTCTTTTTCTATGTCAAAGATGGTTGACAAGTTTGGTGTCCTTTTCCATACCTTGCTCACTGCAACATACATCATTCACCCTAGTTTTTTCATTTATATCTAAAATTTTGATCCAGGTATTGTTAAACTTAGCACTTACCTGTGTCCAAGTGTAATCTTCTTCTGACTGAAAACTTGCACACGCAATGATTAAGGCAACTGCACCAAGTGCAGCAAAGCAGGCACTTAAGATATTCATAACAATGCCAGAAACACACTGTAATAGATAAACAAAAAACACTGGTCACAGGCAGCATAAATAGATTTTGATGAAGCAATCAGTCTGCTATACTGGCTACAACATTCAAGTTGAAATTTTTAATCTGATTTTTTAGAATCTTACTGTGGTTGATAGCAAGACTCTGCCTCAAATGTGTCTGGAACCCAATAGGATGAAAATTTTTTTTCAGATGCGGTAGTTATCTATTCATTCAACAAATAATGATGCAGTGCCTACAACATGCTAACTTTGTGCTAGGGAGAGGCTTAGGCTTCTAATCAATAATCATGCAATCTAATAGGGGAAACATGACAAACACTTAAGTTCATTTAATAAAATTGGATAAGTGTCATGATATGGATAAGTTTCAGGTCTAGGATTTGTCAGTGTCCTTCCTATTCCACTAAGGTCACTTTACTGCTTAAAACCTTTCCACAGTTCCTAACTTCCCTCAAGACTGCATCCAAACTCTTTTGAATGCCTTTGAGGGCATTGCATGAGGTGTGAAGGGAGGCTGTGCCCTTTGAGAAGGAGCTGCAGGTATTTTGCATGTATGTGTGATGGATAGCTACATTTTAAAGAGGATTTTTTTTTTTAATAATGAGAAGAAGGATGTGATTTGGTGCTGGTCAGCCAAAGGAAAGGACTTAAGTGGACGTATGAATGTTTGGTTGTCCAGCAGGCAGCCCCCTTCCTATTTTAGGGGCTCTCCTCATTGGTTTAGTCTGTATAAAGAAGTTTATCAAACTTCAACTATGAGGTCTTCCCTCTCTTCAATCTCCAAGAGCCAGGGCCAGGACATGGCCAGTGAAACACTCCTCCTAAGGATTGTGGATTTTGAGCAAGCAGCTTAAAGATGAATGAAAGATTGGCATTCATTCCCAGCAGAGGCAGCAGTGATGTTATGCAGTGGGGACAGTGAGAGTCTTGGGTCCTACAGGGAAGCTATCATGTGTAGTGATAGTAAGAACCCGGCCAGATTCTCCTTCTCAAAGAAGCTATTTTACCTCTGTGCTTTCTGTTTCTGGCTCTCGGAAACTTCCTCAGATCCTATTTGTTTTCTAGGCTTGGTCTTTCACCTCCAGTGGATGCTATAAGCCTGGCATTTTCCCGGTGGATCCTGTCTTTCTTTGATATAGCCAGATTCAGTTCACAGTGGTGGGCAAAATTAAGAAAGTATATTATGGAAGAAAGAAAATTTTAGAAGCACAAGAAAGCAGATCTTCAGGAAAATACCTGGCATTTGGTGTGGCTGGAACGTGGAGCACTGTAGGATAAAATATGGCTAGAGAAGGGGTCAAGAGACAGATTATGAAGAATCTAGTATGCCGTGCTAAGGATTTTCAATTTTATCTTTATGGATATGTAGAGCTATAATGCCAGAGTGTCAGCTAGAAATACTCTTCCTTGGTACAAAGCCAGGTTATGGTATGCTCCAGAAAATGCACGCTTCTAATGCCTCTGCACACCTACCCTATGTCCTTTTATGAGGTCAGAGAGGCTTATGAACCAGGACCACCTATAGAAAGACATTTATGTTCCAAAAAATTCCATAAGTACTTGAATTAAATATACAACATTATTACTTTTGAAGAGTTGCACTTCCAGCATGAGAGTGTGAGGCACTCCATGGATCAATTCTCCAGCCAAACTTGTGAAATTACTAAATAAACCCCCAATCATTTAAAATCTCTAGAAATAATCCTAAGGGTATACAACAAATGCAGAAACATTTAGTCAAGAAAATATACTAAAACTCATAAAAACTCTAGGCGTATGTGGTATCTGAACCAAGACCTGCACCCTCTTGCCTGCCGCCCCCCACCAAGGCTTAGCAAGACCACTCGAGGTTGGTGCAGCTAAGAACACAGGGCTGTCTTTTCCCGTGGATCCCCAGTTAAGTGCTATCAAGTGCTCTCCTCTCGAGGGGCAGTTCATCTTCTTAGAATTTGAATCCTGCTCCCCACCACCTGTTGCTGAGGCTAAGTCCCAGTGAGTGCAGCCAAGAGAGAGGGGGCTGTTTTCTTCTGCCCAGCCTCCACTTGTGGGATGGAGACTGTACCTTGGGTGTGGGGCCAGTGAGGTATCAGGCCCTGATCACCCCTACTCTGGCTTATGGGGAAGGGACTCCACATCATGAGAGTTGATTTGGGGGAGATGTGGGGCTGCTGCCTCCATTCACCAAGCCCTCAGCTGTTAAAGTGGGGGTGTCACTCAGAGAGAAGCACTCCATTGTCCCTGTCCCCTCACATCCCAGCACCAGAGCCTTGGCTCAGAGATTTTGTCCAGGGGAGAAGTAGGCTTTAAAACAGAGAGCTCCAATCTCCCCAAAGGAAATGGCTTCATTTGCAACAGAGTGTGCAGAAGTTTAGACCTAAGGGTACTTTCGAAAACGGTAGAAGTTGAGAAATGCAGTTGGGAGGGATTGATAGACTCATTTCGGACACAGTCTTAACGGTAGGCGAGCTAGTTTGTCAGAGAGATGGGGAAGGAAACAGCTAGAAGGAGCCCTCTTGGGGTCAGAACAAATCTCAAATACTGATTTTGGGGACTATTCCTTTAAAGGAGTCCAAATTTGATTGGATTAATCTATGAAGCAATTTATGCCCCAGGTATTGTTGAAAACAATAGCAGAATCAGCAGGAAATTAGTGGAGCTTAACAGGAGGTTATAGTCACCCCTCCAAAATAAATCTCATCCTAGGGTGTCCATGGGTATCCCCAAAGCTGCAGACCACCCACGGCCCCCAGGGCCCAAGAGCAACATAACACTGAGAGGGAGAAATAGACTTCACTAAAATATTTCAGCCAGTCATAAAAAAAAAAAAATCAAGCGGGGCAGGCCAGGTGGCACAGCGGTTAAGTTTGCATGTTCCACTTTTCGGCGGCCCAGGGTTCCCTGGTTCGGACCCCGGGTGCGGACATGGCACTGCTTGGCATGCCATGCTGTGGTAGGTGTCCCACACATAAAGTAGAGGAAGATGGGCACGGATGTTAGCTGAGGGCCAGGCTTCCTTAGCAAAAAGAGGAGGACTGGCAGTAGTTAGCTCAGGGTTAATCTTCCTCAAAAAAAAAAAATCAAGCAAATAACAATAACAAGCCCTCGGATGGAGCACTAGTACCCAGAATTGCTACAATATATTATCTAAAATGCCTAGTTTCCAACAAAAAAATTTGTGAAACAGGCAAAGAAACAGGAAAGTTTGAACCATACACCAGAAAAAAAGCAGGCAACAGAAACCCTCTGTGAGAGTGACCACGTGTCAGATTTACTAGACAAAAATTTCAAAGTAGTCATTGTAAAGACAGTCAGAGAACTAGAGTAAACCACTATTGAAGAAGTAAAGGAAAGTTTGTTGACAATGTTGACTATGAACAATTACACAGCAAAAAATTAGATAATCTACATGAAATGGACAAACTCCTAGAAACCACACAAACTATCGAAACTGACTCCAGAAGAACCAGAAAATATGAATAGATCTATAATAAATTAAGAGATTTGAATTAATAATCAAAAACCTTCCCTAAAGCAAAAGCCAGTCCCACGTCATCTCAATGGGGACTTCTACCAAACATTTGAAGAAGAATTCACATCAACTCTTCACAAACTCTTGCAAAAATAGAAAAGGAGTGGCCATGTCCTGACTCATCCTATGAGGCCAGTGTTACCCTGACATCATAACCAGACTGAGGCATCACAACAAAAAATCTACAAACCAATATGTCCTATGAACATGGATGCAAAAGTCTGCAATAACGTGCTAACAAACCTGAGCCAGCAACACAGAAAAAGAATTATACATCATGATCAAATGGGATTTATTCTGTGAATGCAAGGTCAGTTTAATTTCCAAGACTCAATTAATGTAATACACCATATCAGTAAAATACTAAACAAAAAACCACATAATCTTCTCAATAGATGCAGAAAAAGCATTTGACAAAAATCCAAGACCCTTCATGACGCAAACACCCAACAAACTAGGAACAGATGAGATCTTCCTCAACCTGATAAGGGCATCTATGAAAAAGCTACAGTTAATGTAATTATTGGTGAAAGACCAGATGCTTTCCTCCTAAGATCAGGGACAAGACAAGAATGTCTGCTCTCACAATTTCTATTCAACATTGTATTAGAAGTTTGAGCCAGGCCACTTAGGCAATTAAAAGTAACAAAAGGCATCTATTCATGTTTTTGTAATAGAATATCCTAAGGAATATACTAAAAACTCTTAGAACTAATAAATGAGTTCAGCGAGATAAGAGGATACAAGATCAATATACAAAAACCAACTGTATTTCTATATACTTAAAATGAACCAACTGAAAATAAAACTGAGAAAATAATTCCATTCACAATAGCATCAAAAATAATAAAATATTTAGGAATCAATTTAAGAAACGAAGTGTAAAACTTGTTCTTTGAAAACTAAAAAACATCCACATTCATGTGGATGTGAATACTTAATATCGTCAAAGGCAATACTCTCCAAATTGACCGACAGTTCAGTGCAATCCCTATCAAAACCTCAGCTGTTTTTTCTTACAGAAATTGACAAGCTGATCCTAAAAGTCACACAGCGTTAAAGGAGACTCAAATAGTAAAAAAAAAAAAAAAAATCTTGAAAAAGAAGAGCAAAATTGAAGGACTCATATTTCCTGATTTCAAAACTTATTACAAAGCAACAGTAATCAAGGCTTTGTGATACTGGCATAAGGATAGACATACAGATTGATGGAATAAAATTCGAAGTTCAGAAATAAACTCATGAGGAAGCCAAGACAATTCAGCGGGGGAAAGAGTAGTCTTTTCAACAAATGATGCTGGCACAACTGGATATTAACATGCAAAAAAATGAAATTGGGCCCTTACATCATACCATCAACAAAATGGATCAAAGACTTAAATATAAGAGCTAAAACTATAAAATGCCTATAAGAAGACAGGCCTAAATATTCTTGTCCTCAGTTTTGGCAATAGATTCTTAAATATGACATCAAAAGCAAAAACATCAAAAGAAAAATAGGTAAGTTGGACTCTAACAAAGTTAAAACTTCTATGCTTCAAAGGACACTATCAAGAAAGTGAAAATACAATCCACAGAATGGGAAAATATTTGCAAATCCTTGAAAATCTGTATCTAGAATATCTAAAAACTCTTATAACTGAATAACAAAAAGGCAAATAACCAATTAAAAAACAGGCCAAGGACTTGAATAGACATTTCTCCAAAGAAGAAATACAAATGGCCAATAAACGTATGAAAAGATGCTATGAAAAACCATCACTAGTCATCAAGGATTTGCATATCCACACCACAATGAAATGCCAATTCAATTGCACTAGGATGGCTACAGTCAAAGGTCAGATAATAACAAGTGTTGACGAGGATATGGAGAAATAGGAACCCTCACATACTATTGGTGGGAACATAAAATGGTACAGTCATTTTGGAAAAATAGTCTGTCATTTCCTCCAATGGTTAAACAGACTTATCACATGACTCAGCAATTCCACTCCTAGTTATATACCCCAAAGAACTGAAAACATATGTTCAAATAAAAAATTATACACTAATGTTTACAGCAGCACTATTCATAATAGTCGACTCCACTCCAAAGGTGGGGTCAACCCAAATGTTCAGCACTTGATGAATGGATAAGCAAAATGTAGTATAGCTGCACAATATTTAGTCATAGAAAGGATGAAGTACTGATACATGCTACAACATGGATGGACCTTGAAAACCTTATGCTAAGTGAAGTCATTCATGAAAAGTTACATATTATATGATTTCTTTTTATGAAATGTCCAGAATAGGCAAATGTGTAGAGACAGAAAATAGATTAGTGGTTTCCTAGGGCTGGGGAGAATGGGGAGTGGTAGTATGAGGGGTGAGGGCTAAGTGGTACAAGGTTGCTTTTTGAGGTATTGAAAATGGTCTAAAATGGACTGTGGTCAGATAGTTGCACATATCTGTGAAAATACTAAAAATCATTGAATTGTACACTTAAACCAGAATCAAAGAAGACAGTAAATATTTACCTAGGCGGCTAAAGACTTTTCCAGGTTAAAATGAAAATAAATAGGTATGTTTTCAGAAAATAAAAGTTGGGGAACTCAAATATCTGCATCCAATTAAGGGGGCCACCTAATGCATATTATTTTTAAAATATAATTTAAAAGATTTTAGTGCAAAAGACATATACCCTACATTCATTTTCTGCTTTAATTGGAAAACTTACACATAAACATAAATAACATTGTACTCTTTAGGACATGATGTTGAACCAAAACCTTTTCAACTAAAAAAATTATTATTTTTTCCTCTTCTTCCTATTCTTCATGTTGGAGTGCCCTAGGGCTCAGGTCTTTTTTCTCCTTTCTTCTTTGCTATTCCCTCTCCTTTGGAGACCTTGACAAATCTGATTGCTTTAAACATAATCTTCAAGTCTGAGATTACCAATTTAACCCTTCTAAAATTTTAATCCCTGATTCCTCTCTTTCTCTTGCATTTTATGCCCATTAGGAAGCCCTGTTGGCAATACCTTCAAATACATCCACAATCCAAGTGCTCATCATCCCCTCTGCTTCATTACCCTGGTGCAAACCATCATTGTCTTTCACTTGGCTGACAATAATAGCCCTGTAACTGGCCTTCCTGCTTCTAACCTTGCCCCCCTTACAGGTGATTGTCAGAGAATTTCAGCCAGAATGATCCTTTTAAAACACACACCTCATCGTATCATTCCTCAGACTACTCCAGTCTCTCCCTATTTTCCTTAGGGCAAAAGCTGGTCTAAAGGGCCCTACATGATCTGGTCCCCTTAGCACACTGACCTCATCTCCTACTCTTTCCTGAGCTACTCTGCCATCACCACACTGGCCTCTTTGCCAGAACATGTCACACAGGCTCTCACTTTATGGCTTTTCCAATGGCTGATCTCTTTGCTTGGAATGCTGTTCCCTCTCATATCTGCATGGCTAACTTTCTCCATCAAGATTTGCTCAAATGCCACCTTCTCAGTAAGACTTATTTGGATCATCTTAATCACACAGCCTCTCAGTGGTAGCCTCTTTTACATTTTCTTTTTTTCCGTCACAGCTATCACCTTCTAACACATTATATTATTTCCTTATTGGTCATGTATATTGTCTTTATTCCCCTATTAGAATATAGCTCACTGATGCATCCTACATAGCCCAGCACAAGCCTGATACTCCATAAATACTTCTGAATTAAATTATTGGAATTTAGGTACATTATATTAGGTGTATTATGCTACTTAAGTGTATAGAATATTATGCTGCCACTAGAGCAATTTTTCCAAAGCATTTGTTTCATGGCTTGATATAGAATTATAACTGATTTCCTCTTGTGAGTTGAGCCACATTGATTGGGAAATAGAATTACTCTGCATGAGACAAGATGAGGGGTTTATTTTTGATTCTTGAGGTGGAGAAAGGGGAGGGAAAAGGGCGGGCAGAAAATTGAGTGATGTTGGAGGTTGGGGAAGAATTTCAAGGGGAGCCAGGTCATGGCTGGAACCCAGAAATTACAGTCCTAATTTTCCCTCACCATCCCTCAAGTAAAAAACCAAACACTTTTTGTGAGTTTTTGTGAAAACCAGTCTAGAGGCCAAGTTTATTCACACCTGTTTTCTTGGATGTGGTGAAGCAAAATTGGGTCAGGATGTGCAAATGGAGAAACAGAACTATGAGAATGTCAGTTCAGGGATTTGCAAAATCACAAGGGCGCTTCATTGGCTTTGGGGTCAACTGTACTTATATCTCTGGGAGAAAAGCAGAATCAGATTAATGTCTGGGTCACATGGACACTCTGTTTGTAAAGACATTGGAGAATCAAGCTTAGAAAAAGGACTGGAAAGGAAGATGATGCGAGCAGTGGCTACCTAGCTGGTGGTAGAAGTTAAAAAAGAGGTGTGAACACCAGACGCCCATAATTATAGCCAGCAAGCTGCTGCTGAGCAAAATAACCTCTTGTGTCTCTTTGAAGAAAAAAGTAGGCAGACCTTTCACTGAATTAGGAAACATAATTTCTTCAGTTTCTTGGCTCGATCCCTGAAAGCACATTGTTTTCCTCAGTAGGTTTTGAGAAACAGAGCTAACGTCTACTGAGCGTTCACCATGTGCCAGGGACGGCCTTTACGCGTATCTACTCGTTTATTCCATCCTCTCAATAGTCCTTTGAGGTATTACTAGCCACACTTTTTCAGATGAGGACTGTGAAGCTCTGAGTAAAGTAACTCACACAGCCATTAGTAGGGGAGTCAAAATTTGAATTCAGGCAATTTGCCTGCAGAGCTACGATGCTAATCACAAGGGGAGAAGTTCTAAAGGAGGAAGTGACTATCTTCTGTTGGATTATTTTAGTGATATTTGATTTGTATTCTAGTGATATTATCTAGACCTGGGTTTGCTGAACGCAATTCTCTTTTCAAACATTATTTTGTCTTATCCTTTTCATTAAATAAACACTGACATCCTAAAACCTTAGGATATTCCTCAACACACCTATATCTCCTTCTTTCCTATTGCTTTGAGTCCATGGTCAGAGTTTCCTTTGGTTTTAATTACCCCTTTAGATAGCTTGAAATGATTTATTCCATCAAAACCCTCACACCTGATGCCTTAGAAAACCTATTCCTCACACTGTAGCCTCCTCAACACCCATACACAAAAAATGCACTGGAGTGCATCCTTAGAAGCATTGAATGATTTTTTTCCATTCAAATATCTGGTAAAGTTTTTTACCCCTCAAAATTTGGCTCTGAAGCAATAATTTCTCCTCCTCAGTTTGTGACCGGTAATCCTTCTATGTTTGGCGCCGCTCCAAACATCCCCTCTTACCTGATATTGTGAACCCTTCCTCTGTGCTGCAACGCTGATGGCCCCCGAGGTGATGTACTGAGGGTAGAAACACGCATTTGTAAACACCCATTCCTGTTGATGGTCCCTTAAACACGTAATTTTCCTAATGCCAGTGGCATTCTTGAGATCTGATGGATCTCATTCTCTCGTTCCCTCCATTCTCTGAAGAAAGAGGTTTTTGCTATTTCAGTTCTGTGGTGACTGCCAGTAGGCTCTTTAAGAAATGGGCTCGCTCTTTCTCTGTTATAGAGGCAGAAAGATATTTTAACGTCTCTGGTCATTAATGAAACCTTTGTATTGGTGATGGGGCTTAGGGATCACATGATGATTTTACGAGGAACCAGCAGTAGGTACGTCACGTGTTTTGAGTGTCATTTATTAAACTCATGACCTAAATTATTAGAAAGTAATCCCTACTGACTAGGGGATGGTTCTCACGTGCAACACTTTTCCCCCAAAATGCTCTAGAAAAACATAGTTCATCAATAGAAAATAGTTGCAGAAGGCGTTTGATGTGAACAGTTGAAGGCTGACTTCCACAACATCACGTCCTAAGGACTATCACCACCTGCTGGCCTCAGTTGAAAGGGTTGTTGTTTCTGGTATACCAAGAATTTAATATTTTTTCCGATGGTAGATCAGCCTGCCTTCAATCAGCCCATAGTGCTAACAAAAGATGACTCATTTGAAGGGAATTGGGAATCTTGCAGCCCGTGAAAATGAGATCCTGCCACGGAAGCAGAAGCAGCTTAGACTGATTTTTTAAAATCTCGGACGCTTTATTGCTGGGTCACTCTGTAAAATTCCCGTACATCTTGTGAGTCTTGGTTTCCTCATTTGTAAAATGGGGATGGATAATAGCTATCTTGGGGGGTGGTTGTGGCAATTATATAAAACAGGCGAGCACTTTCGGGAAGCTGCCTGGTACACAATAAATATAAAACTGAATGATTACTATTTGTGGCTAATTTCTGCCATCAGCTTCTGTTCTGCATCTTGGACTTATGATCCTTTCTAAATGCCTTCTAATGGGTTATTTATTGGATTCTTTAAGTTTAAAGCATTTCTTTTTATGACATACAGCCCTTTCCAGAAAGTTCTCAGTGTTGGTATAATGCCCTTCACTTGAAGACTTGTGCTATAGGAAAGTTCTCTCATCCAGAGCACTGATGATCAGGCCCTTCCTTGGGTGAAGTTACTGTACTTGCCTATCTCAGAGGCCTTGTCACAAAGCACAGGGACTGGGTTACATTCAAATCCTGTTTTTGGTTGAGGAGTGCCAAAGGGTGGGAAAGGAATTAATAAAACCCTTTCTCCTCTAAGGAGAAATTTGGCCTGGGGTTAGCTTTCTACCTCTGTTCAGCTGGAAACTTGATACAATTGGATTATCAGTTGTGTTGCTAGGCCACCTTGCTTACAAATAATTGCAATATTGATAAATTGCTTATGAATAAAAGCAATATTGATAAATTGCTTCTGGATTGGTTGTAACTGTGAGCCAGAAATAACCTGTGGGAAGCCATGGCTTTGGGCTTCCCTGAGTGTAGCAGCTTGTAATTGGGCATGTCCCTGGTGGGGACCTTAACAACCATGTCTATGGAATTATTACAACATCCTTACTCCAAACACCCACTTTAGAAATCTGTTTAATTTCCCCAAATTCCTCTTGGGTCCTCCACATCTCTTGTTTTCTCTTTCCTTATATAACCCCTCTAAAAGTCACCACTATAGCCCCAGACATGAAGCTCAGGCCTTTGGATTTTCACTCTGCCAAAGAAAAGCCTTACAGTTATCCAAATAGCCACTCTATTATCCTTCAAGCACACCCATTCAATGTCTTTTCTGCATGCACACTCCGTCTTCCCAAAGAACTTATCAACACATGCAACAAACATAAAAAGACTTTTCCTAAGTATCCACTCCTGACTCCCACGGCCACCCCTGCCCCCCATTTTGTTAAGGCTGTTTCCAATTAAAATGAGCTCCTTAGAGTCAGAGACTGAGTCTTTAGCCCATTGCTTGATCTCTGAGCAATTCACTTGATACATTAGGAAAAAAAATAAGTTGAAATTAATAATACCACCGTTTACTCACATATGGTGCTGACCAAAATGCGTAAATTATTATAACAAATGTAGGGATGTAACCAACACGTTGTAAGCCCGCCTCTCTGATAAACAAACATTCACAGAGAATCCCCAGTGCACAGTGAAAAAAGCCAAGAAGTATTTGTGCAGCCTGTGAGAAGAGAGAGCCATCATTATCTATCAAGTCAAATCGATCACTGACAATTATAATTTGGGTGACTGAAAGGTCATGGGATGTCCAGCTCACACGACACATAATTCAATGAAAGAATTATGTGTCAGGCAGGAATCAAGGTGGATTAACAAAAGGGTGGCCACAATTTGGTGGTGGTGGGGGGGTCTCCACATTTATTTCAATAGTGAGTATTTGCTTTTGTTTCACCGCAATCTTCAGAGATCATTAATATTTAAATTTCTAGTTGGTTCCAGTTAAGTAAAAAGCAGAGGCCTATTTGTCTGTATGGTTCAGGAGGACACACAAAGAGAAGGAGATCTGTTGTCTCTGGGATTTCTCAAGCTCTGCCTTAACGCCCCTTTCCTTCCTGTGGTTGGTTCTACGAGGCCAACTCCAGCTGGTAGATTCAATTCTTGTTCTCTACCACCACCCAGACTAGATGCTTTTTGACCTTGCCTTCCTTCTCTCATCCTCTCTTGTCTGGGACTTGGAGTTTGGTTTTCCTTTGCTCTGCCCACTCCCACACCCTGTGCTGACTCTTGTAACCACAGTCTGGAGCATAGCCCCAGGCTTTGCTCAAAAAAGCATAAAGGAAGGCTTTCTAATGACCCCTGGTTTTCCCTAACTCTCATGTGAAGTGTTCTCAGGGTCCATGCGTGGAGCTGGGTCTTATTCTCCAGCTGGAGTAGAGCCACATACACACACCAGTAACTAGAGTGCCTGCAATCACTGAAGCAGGTGGGGAAGGTGAGCCTCTTGTTCTAGTCAGGCCTTCAAGTGATTGGATGAGGGCCATCCACGTTATGGAAGGCAATCTGCCTTACTCAAAATCCACTGATTCAGATGTTACTTTCATCCAAAAACACCCTTACAGAAATATCCAAAATTATGTGACCCTGTGGCCCAGGTAAGTTGACATATAAAATGAGCCATCACAGAAAGTCAAGAAGTGGCTTTTGGGTGATGATACTCCTCGTCCTTGAAGATTACCCTGACCTTCAGGCAACACAAAAGCATGCATTTATTGGTGATTTCTGCCTCAATGTGGTACATGGGGGATGGCAATTTGGGATGGGATCCAATGGACTTGCCCACTACTTCCACACTCTTCAGTTTCAGCTCCTTTCTCAGCCATGAATCTACTGACTTACTCTGAGTTCAGTAAAGGACCCAAAAGGAGTTAGTAGGAAGAATTAATAGAAGATCCTAAACACTTCATCCTCTCTGAGGTGGTAGAGCTTACTGGTAGGTCAGTGGGTGGTCAGTGACAGGCCTGTACCTTCTCACACACATTGCCATCACCACTCTCCAGCCTAGATAAGGAGATAAGGAGAAAGTAATCCAGACCTAAAACATCATGGTAATGGGGGATGGGGCAGGGAAAATGCTAGCCTCCTGCCCTTGCTATATACGAGGCTTTGCTGCATTAAGGTGTGCCCTGCATTCTGGCAGTAGGCCAGGTAGCCACCAACCAGCTAGAGATAATCATAGGCTTGATATGTTGGGAATTTTCCTAGTATAAGCTTTAATTTTGCTGGCTTAGATCAAAATATGCTTTGACCTCCCACAAATATTGGTAGCTAATACAAAAGGGTATAGCATTGTAAGGTTGAGGAGAGGTGAGAGAAAGAACACTGATGCAGAATATGACCTCTGAGCTGAATCTAGGGGGAGCATGCTGAGAGCACAAATTTACCAAATGGTCACTGACCACAGACCTCCAGTGTCTACAGTCTCTTCTAATTTTAAGCTCATTGCCTAACCGCCTCATTTATGATCTATAAGCTTGTTTATATACAAAGGCAGAAGGTCTATTGCTTATAAAATTCATAGGCAATCTCAGAATGTATATGCTAGAACCATGGGTACATTGTGATGATGTTGAACTATTCAGAAATGGTTTGCGGATCCATAATTTGTGTCCAATTAGCTCTCGACTGATTAGAATCAGCTCAGAACACTTCCATCAGTTTTCCTTCCTTTGGGGTATTCATTGTATATGTGTTAACGTCTCTTCCCCGTTATATTAGGAAGATGCAGCACTCATCATTTATTAACCCAATTAGCACTTAGTCCTTACCCCTAATGCTCTGGTCTCCACTCTTAAGGCATATCTTCTTTGCATTTTAATTAAGATATGGTATATAAATTATAGATAATGAATGGTACTTCTTTTCTGTAGAGAAATATAGAGAAAAAGTAATACTAATTATTTTTGAGATCAGACTTAAGATTGCAGCCTTTGGTTTTCCACTACTTTCCTTGAAAGAAGCTTTTGGCTCAATCTGCTGATATTTCTCTCTGCTACCTAGCTAACAACTTCCTGTCAAAAACCAAGAGCTTCTTCTCAGATTTTACGCTTTCATAATGGCCTTTAACTGAGACTGAGTAGATACATTTTTGACATAGGTGCCCCACGCCCACCATTTTCACCTATTCTAGGAATTACCTGCTCCCCTAAATCCCCAGGGTCACCCAAGTTTGGGTTCCTGCTTGCCACGTTTGGTCTTCACAAGAACGTCTCTCAATCTGGCCATAGTTGATTGGACAAGGTGTGGACATCTGACTCTAACTGAGCCAATCACAGTTCCCTTCCCAGAAAATTGAATTCAGCAGCAAGAACATACACTTCCAATCTGGGATTGTTTCTTGAACAAAGAAGTAGTAGCATTGCCATGTTCCACCTTACGGAAAGAAGAGTGGAGGAACACCAGAGTCAAGAGGTGGAGGGAGAGCACACCCTAAAAGTTCTGACGGTTCTCACTTTCCTGATTGTAGCTTTTTATGCCTGTCTATGAGACACACTTGCATCTTTAAAGTAAATTCCTCTTTATTTTGTTAAAACGAATGTAAGAGGATGTACATCAAGTGAGAATTTTCATAGTGTTCCAGAATAATGGCTGAGTCTCAAAGCTTTGGGCAGAAGGGAATATTTCGCATCTTAAGTTCATAAAATTGCCAGAGGTTGTGGCTAGTAGCCTTCTCCAAGGGCTTATTGGTAGGCGATGGTTCAGAGAAGTGGGAAGTGGCTGTGGGCAATTGAATTATTGTCCCCAACCATTCTTTCTCCTTTCCCTATTAAAGAGTTATATACCTGCATGTGTTGCCTTGGGACTTGCAGTGTCTCCTGTTCCACTCCATGGAGAAGTATACCTCTCTACCTCGCTGATACTGGATTTGACCTTGTCTGATACAATGTGAGGGACATGACACATGACATGTCTGAGCCACAACCTTGTGAGGTATTGTAAGTTTCTATCAGCTTTCTCGCTCATTTTCCTCTGTTGTGAAAATATCACTTCCCAAGACTTTGCTGTAATCCTAGTGTGGATCCTGGAATGAAGATATGTGGAGCAGGTCCACAGCCTATCTGCAGCATTGAACAAAGTGCCAGTAAATGAAAAATAAATGTTGGTTCTTGTAAGCCTAACATTTTGTGGTTATTACATCAGCAAAACTGTCTAATATCCTGGCATCAGCCAACACCTCTGGGCAATGTAGGAGAAGGACAGGATGAGAGAAGATAGAATTTTGAGAAATAAAGTATTGGTGAAGTTATGGGAAGTAGAAGCAGACCAGTCAGAGCACAGGGGGTCCTTTAAGAATGTGAGACTAGCTTTCACTTCCCTGTTGGTGTCTGTTTGCCGGAAGATATGGTGGCTTGCTCTTGTGTTGGCTCAGTGAAAGTAGAGAGAATTGGAGAGAAATTATATGGAGGGAGTGACCTCCATAAAGAGAGAAGGCCAGGACTAAGACATCCTTCTAAGTTGTAGTTGCAGTCATAAACTTTTGGGAGAAATATCCCTCTGGTGGTCCTGGGATGACAGACGAGACTAGGGTCCACAGTTTTGCAGAGAATACTGGTAGTATGAGGGGAGGGTCCAAAGACAGCCAAAGAGGGGCTCGCTTATGAGGAATATAGCTGGATTCCATCAATACAGATGTGATCAATAGAGTAGAGAGTTTCAGTAGTCAGTAGAGTCCCAAACCATAAGAATCAATGTGAACTCAGGCCCCTCAAAATAAATATCTTTTCTAGCTTGCTTCCCAAAATTTGCCGCAGCAGAAGAAGCACTTTTGCTCACTATTAAGCTAGGAGGGTAGTTGTAGAAATAATAATGTGTATGTGACATCCTCTTCTTGAAAGAAAGTAAGGATGCTGTTGAGAATGTTACAGAGAGTGCACACAGGCAAAGAAACCAGGTTAAGTTGTAACAATTTGAATAACCAAAAAAAAAAAATCATGATCATTTAAAATGACTTGTCTACAGAAGGCCATGAGTTCATCATGATACACAAAAGAGAAAACTTAAAGTGTTAACAAATGTGATTGTAGCACTTATAAAATGTGAACACGTTAGGATGCATTTCAGTTTTCGTTGGTTTGAAGTGGTAGGGGAGTATAAACATGCATATGTATATTTTGTTTCTTCCTTTAAGTGGATATTCATTTTTAAAGCACAAATCAGTGTATAAATAGATGGATATTTACACGTATAAACATGAAAGAGGGAATCAAACATCGTGAGTGGGCTCGGTTGTCCACTGGCGGTTATTTCTGGTATAAGGGGCATTTCTGGTATAAAGGGCTGGCCAGCACCTCAGGTGTCACTCATTTCCCAGGTAGACGAGGAGGGCAGCAATTAGCACTGAATGTCATTTACAAACAATCGCTAATTTAAAGATAGGTCCAGCACTGCCTTTCCAGTTGATGAATCAGTCAAATGTCCTGTAGAAGAGAATTAACTGCTCAGACTCAGTCTGCCATCATTTATTCAGTGTAAACCCTAGATGAGGCTACATATTATAATGAAAGTTTAAGAGGGCATTCGCATGTTTCCATTTATTCTAATTAACCAGCTCGATATTACTGTAACAGTGGGAGAAAGGAGTGAGTGGGTAGCAATGGCCAGGCAAAACTGAAAGCCTTCCTCATTCATGTGAGAGGCAAGGAACTAAATGTTCTGTGATGTAACAGACTCAGTTTACAACCAGTGCTCAGATATGAGTGACTTTGGGTTACAGAACCAGGTCCCATGACTCTGCCAACAACTCATAGATCTGACAACCCATAGACTGTAAACTTGCTTGGCCTGAAGAACTTTATCTTTCTTTGGGTCTGGCAAGATTATTTGCAATCCTAGTATGTTTAAAAATAGTATCTGTTAAAGCTGCTGTTACCCTAGGAAATATAAAGAGAAAAGGAAACTAAAATTTACTGAGTGCCTACTCTACCAGGTACTTTTCTAAGTTCTGTACAAGTATTAACTCATATAGACTTCTCAATAACCCTGTGAGATAGGTACTCTGAAAAGGTTAAATTCCTAGAAGCATACAACCTACCAAGACAGTATCATGAGGAAACAGAAAATATGAAGAGGCCAATAAGCGTAAGAAGATTGATTAGTAATCAAAAACCTGTCAACAAAAAAAGTCCAGGACTGGACAGCTTCACTGGTGAATTCTACCCAACACTAAGAAGAATTAATATGAATCTTTTGTAAACTTTTCAAAAAAATTGAGGAGAAGGAGCTACTTCCAAACTCATTCTAAGAGGCCAGCATTACCCTGTTTCCAGAGCCAGACTAGGAAACTGCAAGAAAAGAAAATTACAGGCCAATACCCTCAATGAACATAGATGCAAAAACCTTCAACAAAATATTAGCAAACCAAACTCAACAGCACATTAAAAGAATCATACACCATGATCAAGTGGAATTTATCCCTGAGGTGCAAGGATGGTACAACATATGCAAATCAATAAATGTGATACATTACATTAACAAAATGAAGGATAAACAATAAAATCATCCCAACCAATGCAGAAAAAGCATTTGATAAAATTCAGCATCATTTCAAAATAATAACTCAAGAAATTAGATGTAGAAAAAATGTATCTCAACATAATAAAGACCATATGTGACAAGCACATGGCAAACATCATATTCAATAGTGAAAAGCTGAAAACTGTTCCTTGAGATCAGGAATAAGATATGGTTGCCCCTTCTTCTCAATTCTATTTAACATTGTAATGGAAGTCCTAGTCAGAGCGATTAGGCAAGGAAAAAAAAAAAAAAAAAAGGAAATACATCCAAATTAGAAGGAAGAATTGAAATGGACTCTGTTTCCAGATGACATGATCTTATATATTGAAAACCCTAAAGATTTCACCAAAAAAACTGTTAGAAATGATAAACAAATTCACTAAAGTTGCATGATTCAAAACTAACATTTAACTGATTAAAATCAGAGGCACTTCTATAGACACTAAAAATGAACTATCTGAAATAAAAAGAAGAAAACAACCCATTTACAATGTCATCAAAAAGAAAATGCTTAGGAATAAACTTAACCAAGAAGGTGAAAAAGCCGTACACTGAAAATTACAAGACATTGATGAAAGAAATTTTAAAAGACACAAATAAATGGAAAGACTTCCTGTGTTCACGGATCAGAAGAATTAATATTGTTAAAATTTCCATCATACCCAAAGCCATCTATAGATTCAATGCAATTCCTATCAAAATTCCAATGACACTTTTCACAGAAATAGGAAAAACAATCCTAAAATTTGTATGGAACCACAAAAGTCGCCAAGTAGCTGAAACAGTATTAAACAAGAAGACCAAAGCTGAAGGCATCACACTTCCTGATATCAAACTATCTTATAATGCTATAGTAATTGAAACATTATGGTATTGGCATAAAAAAAGACACATAGGATCAACGGAACAGAATAGACAGTCTAGAAATAAACCTATGCATCTACGGGCAACTAAATTTTGACAAAGGCGCTGGGAATACAATAAGGGAAGGATTATCTCTTCAAGAAATGGTTTTGGGAAAACTGGAAATTCACATGTAAAAGAATGAAATTGGACCTTTATCTTCTACCATATATAAAAATCGTCAAAATGGTTAAATATTTTAAACATAAGAAATCACAAAACTAGAAGAAAACATGGGGAAAATGTTCCTTGACATTGGTCTTGGCAGTGATTTGTTGGATTTGACACCAAAAGCACAAGAAACAACAGAAAAAAAACCCCAAGTGGGCCTACATCAAACTCAAAAGTTTCTGTTCAGCAAAGGAAACAATCAATAAAATGAAAGAACAACCTACAGAAAGGGAGAAAATATTTGGAAACCATGTATCAAATAAGAAGTTAGTATCCAAAACATATAAGGAACTCTTTCAACTAAAAAAAAATACCTAATTAAAATGGGCAAAGACCTGAATACACATTTTTCCAAAGAAGACATACAAATGGCAAACAGATACGTGAAAAGATGTTCAGCATCACTAATCATGAGGGAAATGCAAAACAAAACTACAGTGAGATATCACCTCATACATGTTAGGATGTATCTTATCAAAAAGACAAGAGATAAACGTTGGTGGAGATGTGGAGAAAAGGGAACCCTTGTACTCTGTTGGTGGGAATGTAAACTGGTTCAGCCACTATGGAAAACAGCATGGAAGTGCCTCAAAAAATTAAAAGTAGAACTACCATGTTATCCAGCAATCCCCCTTCTGGGTATATATCCAAAAGATATGAAATCATTATCTTAAAGAGATATATGCACACCCACGTTCATTTCAGCATTATTCACAAAAGCCAAGATACAGAAACAACCTAAATGTCCATCAACAGATGAATGGATACAAAAGATGTGGTATAGGTAATTATAATGGTGACCATAGTTAATAATACTGTATTATATGCTTGAAATTTGTTTAAAAAGTAATCTTAAGCATTCTTACAAAAAAATCATTATGTAAGGTAATAGATTTGTTAAATTAACTTGATTGCGGTAATCATTTCACAAAGTACATATATATAAAATCATCATGTCATACGTTTTAAATATATTACAATTTTATTTATCAATTATACCTCAAGAATGCTGGGAAAAAAGCTTTTAGTTTTTATGAAGGCCAATTTATCTATTTCTTTCTTTCGTTGCTTATACTTTTGGTGTCATATTTAAGAAACCTCTGCCTGATCCAAGGTCATGAGGATTTATGTTTATGTTTTCTTCCAAGCTTTTCATGTTTTTAGCTCTTACATTTAGGTCTTTGATTAATTTTGAGTTAGTTTGTATATACGGTGTTAGGTATGGATTCAAATTAATTATTTTGCATGTGAATATCTAGTTTTTCCAACACTGTTTGTTGAAAAGACTATCTTTTCCCCCTCTTATTGGTTTTGTCACTCTTCCAAATAGATTGATCATAGATGCCTGGATTTATTTCTGGACTTTCAATCCTACTCCATTGATCTTCTTTATGTCCTTCTTTATGTCACTACCACACTGTTTTGATTACTATAGTTTTGAAGCAGGTTTTGAAATCAGGAAATACAAGTCTTTCACTTTGTACTTTTTTTCAAGATTGTTTTGGCTTTTCAGGTTCCCTTGCCATCCACATGAATTTTAGGATGAGCTTGTCAATTTCTTCAGAAAAAACCAGTTGGGGTTTTGATAGGGACTGCACTGAATCTGTACATCAGTCTGGGAGCGTTGAATTTTTACTGTATGAAACCTTCCAATCTGTTGAACACAAGATGTCCTTTAATTTATTTAGGTTTCCTTAAACTTCTTTCAACAGCGTTCTATTGTTTTAAGTGTACCAGTTTTGCACCTCTTTTATTAAATTTATCACTGAGTATGTTATTTCTTTGGTTGTTGTAAATGGAATCGTTTTAATTTCATTTTTGGATTGTTCATTGCTAGGGTATATAAATGCAACTGATTATTGTGTATTGACCTTGCATCCTGAAATTTTTTGAACTTACTTATAACTGTAATTTTTTTGTGTTTGAAAGCTTTAGGGTTTTCTACATACAAGATCATGTCATATGCTAATAGAGAGAGTTTTACTTACTCTCTATATGGATGCACTTCATTTATTTTTATTGCCTATTTGCCCTGGGTAGAGCTCCCAGTACAATGTGAAACAGAAGTGAAGAGAGTAGATATCTTTTCTTGTTTCTGATCTTAGGAGGAAGGCTTCCAGTCTTCTAAGTATGATATTAGCTGTGATTTTTCATAAGTGTCCTGTATCAGGTTGAGAAAGACCCTTTCTATTCCTAGTTTGTTGAGTATTTTTATCATGTAAGGAGTATCGGATTTTGACAAAGCCTTTTTCTGCATCAATTGAGATGATCATGTGTTTTTTCCCCCTTCATTCTCTTAATATGGTGCGTTACGTCGATTGATTTTCATTCATTCAACCACCCTTGCATTACTAGGATTAATCCGACTTGGTTAAGGTGTATAATCCTTTTAATATAGTGATAGATTTGGTTTGCTACTATTTTTTTTTTTTTGAAGATTGGCACCTGGGCTAACAACTGTTGCCAATCTTTTTTTTTTTTTTTCTGCTTTATCTCCCCAACCCCCCCCGTACACAGTTGTATATCTTAGTTGCAGGTCCTTCTAGTTGTGGATGTGGGACACTGCCTCAACGTGGTCTGACGAGTGGTGCCATGTCGGCGCCCAGGATCCGAACCCTGGGCCGCTGCAGCGGAGTGTGCAAACTCAACTACTTGGCCACGGAGCCCGCCCCGGTTTGCTACTATTTTATTGAGGATTTTTTTCACTTGTATTCATAAAGAATATTGATCTATAGTTCTCATTTCTTATGATGTCTTAATGTCTTTGTATTAGGGTGATACTGGCCTTATAGAACAAATTAGGCAATGTTCCTTCCCTTTCTATTTTTTGGAAGAGTTTTTGAAGGATTGGTGCTAATTGTTTTTTAAATATTTGGTATAATTGACCAGTGAAGTCATTTGGTCCTGAGCTTTTGTCTTCTTATTGTTGAAAGCTTTATTGATTACTGATTCAATCCCTTTACTTGTCATTGGTCTATTTGGATTTTATATTTCTTATTGAGTCAATTGTGGTGTTTGTATGTTTCTAGCTATTTTCCATTTCACCTGGGTTATATCATTTGTTGATATACAATTGTTTATAGTATTTTCTTATAATTCATTTTACTTTTGTAAGGTGGCTAGTAATGTCCCTACTTAGATTTTTGACTTTAGTAACTTGAATATTCATTTTTTGGGGAGTCAGTCTAGCTAAAGTTTTGTCAATTTCATTGATTTTTTTGCTTTTTCTCCCCAAATCCCCCCAGTACATAGCTGTATATTATACTTGTGGGTCCTTCTAGTTGTGGCATGTGGGATGCCGCCTCAGCATTACCTGAGGAGTGGTGGCATGTCAGCACCCAGGATCCTAATCAGCGAAACCCCGGGCCACCAAAGCGGAGTGCACGAACTTAACCACTTGGCCATGGGACCAGCCCCTGTTGGTTTATTTTTTTAAGAACCAAATTTTGGTTTCATTGATTCTATTTTATTTTTTATTCTCAAATTCTTTTATTTCCATTCTAATCTTTATTATTTCTTCCTTTTTGCTAACTTCATGTTTATTTCTTTATTCTTTCTCTAGTTGCTTAATGTGGAAGTTTAGATTTTTGATTTGAGCTCTTTCTCATTTTTTAATGTAGGCACTGATAGCTATAATCTTCCCTCTGAGCACTCCTTTCAGTGCATCCCATAAAATTTGATAAATTGTGTTTTCAATTTCCTTTATTTCCAAGTATTTTCTAATTTCTTTCATGATTTTTTTCTTTGACCTGTTGGTTATTTAGCAGTACGTTGTTTAATTTCCACATATTTGTGAACTTTTCAGATTTCCTTTTGTTATTTGTTTCTAATTTCATTCCATTGTGGTCAGAGAAGATATTTTGTATGATTTTAATCTTTTAAAATTTATACAGACTTGTTTTGTCACCTAACACAGTCTATCCTGGAGAATGTTCCCTGTGCGCTTGAGAAAAACGTGTATTCTGATGTTGTTGGGTAGGGCATTCTAAGACATCTGTTAGGTTTAGCTGGTTTATAGTATTACTCAAGTCTTCTATTTCCTTGCTGATCTTGCTTAGTTTCTATCCATTGTTGAAGGTGTGGTACTGAAGTCTCCTTTTATTATTGTTGAACTATCAATGTCCCTTCAATTCTGTCAGTTTTTGTTTCATATATTTTGGGGTTCTGTTATTAGCTGCACTATGTTTACAGTTGTTCCATCTTTTTGATGAATTTACCCTGTTATCATTATATGATGTGTCTTATAACAATTTTGCCCTAAAGTCTACTTTTCTGATATTTGCATAGCCATTCAAGCTCCCTTTTGGTTACTGTTAGCAGAGAATATTTTTCTCACGTTTTCACCTTCAACCCACTTGTATATTTGAATCTAAAGTTAGTTTCAGGTATACTGCATATAGATGGATCATTTAAAAAAATCCATCATTCTGCCAGTCTCTGCCTTTAAATTGGAGAGTTCAATCAATTTACATTTAATATAATTACTGATAAGGAAGGACTTATTTCTGCAGTTGCTATTTGTTTTTTTATGTGCCATATCTTTTTTTGTTACTCAATTCCTTCCTTACTGCCTTCTTTTGTGTAAAATGAATTTTTCTATTGTACCTTTTAAAGTTCATTTCTTTTACTATATATATATTTTAGTTATTTTCTTAGTGGTTACCTTGATCATTATAATTGACACCTTCTTTATAACAATCTCATTCAAATTAATATCAACTCAATTTCCATATTACACAAAACTTTGCTCCACTCTATTTGTTGTTATTGTCACAAAATATGCCTTTATATATTGTGTGCCCAGCAACATAGATTTATAATTATTGTTTTATCAGTTGTCTTTTAAATCTTTAGGAAGAAAAGAGGAGTTTCAAACCCACAATATTTTAATACTGACTTTTATATTTACCTATGTAGTTTCCTTTACTGGTGTTCTTTATTTCTTCATGTGGATTCAAGGTACTATCTAGTGTCCTTTTATTTCATGCCCATGGACTCCCTTTATCATATCTTGTAGGTCAGGTCTGTCAGGTTTAGGACAATGAAAAACCCTGTCTTTTTACTTTTTTTAATGTAGGTATATCTTAATTTCTCCCTTATTTTTAAAATATAGTTTTACCAGATATAAAATTCTTGATTGACAGTTTCTTTTCTTTCAGTACTTTAAATATGTCATCCTATTGTTTTAAGGCCATCATGGTTTCCGATGAGAAACTGGCTTTTAATCTTCTTGAGTATCTTTCATATGTGATAAATCACTTCTTTCTTGATGCTTTCAAAATTCTTTTTGTCCTTGGTTTTCAACAGTTTGCTTATGATGTGTTTGTCAATCTCTGTGAGTTTATCCTACTTGGAATTATTTAAGCTCTTGTACATGTAGATTAATGGTTTCAACAAATTTGAAAAGTTTTCAGCCATTATTTCTTTCAGATATTATTTGTGGTCCTTTCCTTCTCTCTTCTCCTTCAGACACTCCCATTACATATATTCAGGTATGCTTGATGTTGTCCCCACAACTCTCTTAGGCTCAATCCATTTTTCTTCACTCCATTTTTTTTTTCTCCTTGGACTGGATAATCTCAATTTACCTATCTTTAAAGTAACTGAATTACTTCATTCCCTGATTCTTTTTCTTGCTTGCTCAAGTCTGCTGTTGAGCTCTTCTAGTAAATATCTAATTTCAGTTATTGTACTTTTCAACTTCAGAGTTTCCATTTGGTTTCTTTTTACAATTTCTCTCTTTATTGTTTATTCTCTATTTGGTGAGACATTGTTCTCATAGTTTCCTGTAGTACTTTGTACATAATTTCCTTTATCTCTTTGTGCATATATAGTTGACTCCTAAGTCCTTATCTAGTAAGTCCAATATCTGGGATAACTCAGGGACAGTTTCTATTAAATGTTTTTTCCTCTGTATGTGCCATTGTTTCTTGTTTCTTTGCATGCCTCATAATTTTCTGTTCAAACTGGACATTTGAATATTATAATTTGACAACTCTGGAAATCAGATCCCCCCTCGCCCCTGACTTTCCAGGGTTTGTTGTTGCTGCATGTTGCAGTTGTTGTTTGTTTCCTTAGTGACTTTTGTGAACTAATTTTGTAAAGTCTGCACTTTGTCATGAATGGCAACTGAATTCTCTGAAGTCAGCTAGGGAGTGGAGAGAGATTTCCTTAAATGTCTGGAGCAATAACAAGAAAAACCTCCTACTCACTCTTTGCAGATGGATCCAATGTGTTGGAGCATGCTTTCGACACTCATTCAGGAAGTTTACAACTCTGCTTAGCTTTCACTTCCTGCTTGCACAGAGCCTGAACGTCGGCCGGAGGTGAGAACTTAGGCTCTTCTCAGGTCTTTTCTGAGCATGCATCCAGCACAGGGCTTGAACATGGCTTTCTAGATGTTCAGAAATATGTGGGAGCTTTTCAAGACCTTTCTTACCCAAAACATCTCATTCTTTAGCCTTTTCTCAAAAGATTTTTAGTCTATTGTTTGCTCCAACTGTTATCCCTTGCCTGGGGTGGCAATGACCATACATTTGCCTTTAAATGTTTTTGAAAAACACTCCCCGGGTAGATACCTCAGTATTGGGATAATTCTGAGTTATGGGTGAGCTCAAAGTGGGTCCTTTGAGCAGGTCCTTCAGGGAAACTCCCAGACAAGTCAAAGAAACAGCTCAAATTCTTTGAGGATAAGATTTGTTCTGCTCCCTCTGGCACTCGGTACCTGTACTGGGAATGCAGGCTATTTTCTTCAAGGCCATTGATGAGGTGGGAGTGGGGAATGGGAATAAGATAAGTCAAAATTCCACAAAACTCTCTTACCAAGATTCAGTTGTAGTTTCTTTGTTTTATTTTGAGGTCACATTGGTTTGTAACGTTGTGTAAACTTCAGGTATACATCATTATATTTTAGCTTCTGTATAGACTGCTTTATGCTGACCATCAAAAGTCTAGCTTCCATCCATCACCACAAATATGTGCCCTTTTATCCCTTTCAGCCTCTCCCCACTTCTTTCCCCTCTGGTAACACTAATCTGTTCTCTTTATCCGTGTGTTTGTTTATTTTCCACATATGAGTGAAATCATGCAGTATTTGTCTTTCTCTGTCTGGCTTATTTCGCTTAACATCATACCCTTGAGTCCATCCATGATGGTGCAAACGGGACGATTTCATCTTTTTTATGGCTGAGGGCTGAGTAGTATTCCATTGTATGTATATATATATCATATCTTCTTTATCCACTCACCTGTTGATCGTCACTTGGGTTGCTTCCAAGTCTTGGCTATTGTGAATAATGCTGCAATGAACATAGGGGTGCATATATCTTTTCAAATTAGTGTTTTCATGTTCTTTGGATAAATACCAAGAAGTGGAATAGCTGGATCATGTGGTATTTCTATTTTTAATTTTCTGAGACATCTCCATACTGTTTTCCATAGTGGCTGCACCAGTTTGCACTCCCTCAGTTGTGTTTTCTTGATTAAGCAATTTTGCAAGTTTCAGTTCGTTTCCAGAGTTGGGAGACAGGTGGTTCTGACAGTTTTTGCCAGTTTATTGATTGCTTGGTATTCCCTACTCTGCCATTTTCACTGATGTCACCTCTACTCCTATCTTTTTAAGTTTGTCTCACTGCCATAAGTCTCATATCCACAAATGAGCCTCTTGGGTTCCCACATGCTCTCTGCATCACAGCTTTCCCATAATCTTCTTTGTGAGCTCTCCATCTGCTAGACTGACTGAGCTTTTGCCTATATCAGAGGTAAATTGCTGTGTCTCAGTGGAATTAAAATGGTGCCTAGAAACCCACTGATGTATCATTAAACATAGATATGCTCATTGCTTCCCTCCAACTTCTTCCGCTTCATCCTTCTTCCTACAAAGCCATCCCAACTCAACCAAATTAGCCAACCAACGAAAACATGGAGAAGCCAAAAGCCAAATCTATTACTATATTGAGGGATAGGTGCAGAGCTAGAAATGGGAGACAAACCTAAGAAATCAGTAGCTAAGTTGACATGAGATTCATATTTTGCTTGCATTATTACAAAGGTCTCTGGTTTGGTCTTCTTTCCTTCAATATCTTATTATTTCTCTCCTTGACTCTTTGGCCCATTCCCCACATCTCAGTCACACCGATCTTTCAAATCTGATCATACCACTTAAGAGGCTCCCCACTGTCTTCAAAATAGTCCAAACACATAGCCTTTCATGATGTGCCCTCTGGCTTCCTTTCCAGTCTGATTTCTCAAACCACACTCTTACCACTTCTAATAAGCTCCAATTCCACCAATAGGTCATATTTTTTTTGTATGTTTGTGTCATCCTCATCTTTTAACTGTATGCTTTAGTACTGTGTGTGGCACATTTTTGGAACTCAGTGCTTGTTGAATAACTGTATAAACACAAACAAGTTTCTATGTGTTCTTGCAGCCTGCAAACATAAATGAACTGACTTTCATTTCATGGTAGTTGAGGTGATAGGTCTTAGTATATCTGCTCATGCCTTCATGAAATTAATATTAAAGAGAAAAATTAGAGAAGTGTTTGGTATGTAGTAGGTGTGCAGTAAATGTAGTCATGGTTGTATTATTATTACTGTCCTAAAGAGTCAGCTGAAACTCCAGATAACTTTTCATCAAATTGGGATAGTATGTCTGGAAGTGAATGATTTAAATCTAAGCTATACAAATATACAAAATTCCGTTTAGGGACCCTGGAGACATACCTCAAAGTCACAAACAGTTATCATACAAAATAGCTGAAACAGATTGAAGAGGATCTCATGGAGATCTGAATATTAGGACGAAAAGAGAAGACAAACAGTGGTTTCAAACAGGAAGCCAAATTGGGTGGGTGCCACAACTGCAGGCCTTGGTTTATAACGCTGCCGCAACTCACTCTAGAGTCACTAGATGGACTGTCCCGCTGGCGTTTACTTACTTACCCCAAGGCGTTTACTTAAAATGATAGACGACTCTCCCATGCAATGCTTGGTAAGTCACCTAGCAGTCCGAATGGTGCTGAAACGCGCAGGATGAGCATGGATCTTCTCAACTCAACTATTGTTACCAGTAAAACATTCCTAGCGATGGGAAAACCCAGGATGCGGAAGTCCCACCCAGGGTACCAGGGTCCGGCAATCTCTGATGTCAGCGAGACCGGGTCTGAGTCCTAGTGGCAACCCGGCCAAGGCTGCCTACCCTCGTGTCATGCCCTGAGCACACGGCTAGAGGGGCGTGATCCCACAGGTGGCGCCCTCGGCTCGGGGCCTCCCAGCCCGGGGAGCCTGGTTGGCGCTGCTTCCTAGGTTGGACCCCTCATCCCCCCTCGCGCAGTTCCAACGCTGCGGTTGTGGCCAAGAGCGTGGCTACTGGTGGCGCTGCACGCGAGGAGACCCGCGCGGACTCCTGCCGCGAGCTCTGCTGAGCCCGCATGCTCCCAGGGGAGGGGGAGGTAGTGGGCGGACAGAGACACCACCCTTTCCTGGCTGTGTCAGCATCATACCCGGTCCTTGAACCTGGGCACACCCAGGGGGAAGAGGCTGTGGTGGACGCTACCTGCTGGCTGCTAACTCTACAGAGACGCCCCTTAAAGAAGCGTCTGCATGGAAGCTCCCTGCGCCAAGAATCTTGTACAGGATGTGGTGGGTACAACACTGGGAAGAACAGTTAACTCCTGCGGTCCTGGGTTTACTCCATAGAGTAGAGATAATACTGCTCAGGTACCTCACAGGCTCATGCTACAGAACTTTGAAGAGCTGAGCAGTTATACAAATATAGCCTACTACTATTATCATTTACCATCCTTTTATTTTATTCTGATTAAGGAAAAACCATGAGACAAATGTTTAGAATCCTCCTAGATGGTGATTTTCATGAGGACAGAGACCTTGTCTGACATCTTTACTTCTGTGCTTTCCCTGTTCAATTCCATCGCTGCCCCCAGCCCCCGTGAATGAGTTATTAATAGTGTATAGTACTGTGTAGGGCACAGTGAGAACAAATGAATGAATGAAACATAGAACTATCTATTTATTTAAAGATTCTCTTTTTACAAAAAAAATTAATTTATTATTTATTTATTTTTTTGGTGAGGAAGATTGGCCCTGAGCCAACATCTGTGCCAATCTTCCTCTTTTTGCTTGAGGAAGATTGTTTCTGAGCCAACATCTGTGCCAATCTTCCTCTGTTTTGTGTATGGGATGCCGCCAGAGCATGGCTCCATAAGCGGGCTTGTAGGTTCCTGTCCAGGATCTGAGCCGGCGAACCCTGGGCCGCTGAAGCAGAACAGGGAAAGTTAGCCACTAAGCCACTGGGCCGGCCCCTAAAGATTCTCTTTTATACTCTGATCCTGCCTAAAAAGTTAAATGTCTTACATAGGAGGATGATTAGAAACATAGGTATGCATATGGACTTGTTTTGCTTTACAAATTAATTAGTTATTTAACAGGTATTTATCGGGCACCTACGCGTGCTGATACTGTTCTTGGTACTGGGAATACAGCAGTGAAGAAAAGCCCTGATCTTAGGTGAACTTACGTTCTAGAGGAAGTGAACTGATGACAAACAAGGTCTATAAGTGAAATGTATAGGATGTGACCAAAGAAAAGTGCTATGGTGGACAACAAAATAATGAAGAAGAGTAGGGAGTGTGTGGTTGCAGTTTTAATGAAGCTAGTAGGGGAGTCCTCATTGCTAACGAGATATTTGAGCAAAAACCCTAAGGAGGTAAAGGTTGGAGCATTTCAGACATCTGGAAAAAAGAGGTACCAGGCACAGGGAAGAGCTAACGCAAACACACCCTCCTAGGTCTCTGAAGTCAAAGAAGGGTCTGAGAGTGACACAATTGACAAGAACTTTTTAGAACTAGAAAACATGAATCCATTGAAAGCCTTTGCCTTTAAGGAATTTAAAATACAGGAGAAATAGAAAGAGGTGACATAAAATCTGCTAACAAGAGGCGGAGATATTCCTGTGGGAAGTAAGGATGACACAGGTAATTTTGGTGGGTTGGGGCGAGTCGCAGTACATTTTGAAATGCAGGAAGGACTTAGGAACAAACCAGTGTAGACGCTGGAATTTCCACATGGGAGGGGCTTGCGGAGACAGTCTGGTGCAAAAGGTTGGAGGGGTGGGGAGTGGGAGCGCTCATAGGGGAGTCATCTTGAAGCTCGTTTGCTTATCAAGCACCCTGATGCACTGATCAGAATGAGATGCACGTAGTGTTTCCATCTGAGCTCTGTGACTGGTCTAAGGCAAGCATATCCGAAAAACCTTCTCTGGAATCTAATAGTCTAATGGGAAACAGCCTTAGACCTTGCAAATTCTTACGTACCTTGGGGTGGATGCAAGGGAGAGAGAGTTGGCTAAGTCTACATTCTTTTGGGTTGAGAAGGCATCTCAAATGCATTATTTTCTAAGAAAAGAGAGGATAGAAAGAACATGTGCAGGTAAAGGAATCATGCAGCACATAGTCAATGCTCAATAAATGGTATGTAAATCTGTATTTTTATTATTAAACTTAAGAAGTATGTATGTAAGACTTGCAAGTTCAGATTCTGAAAAAATTATGGCAGCCCAGTGGCTTAGTGTTGATCATAAGACTACCTCCTACTTATCAGTCTCATCCCTCTGATTTTGCCTAGTCTTTTCACTAAAAAGTTATAAGATTGCATCAATCTGTAACTGCAAAAGTTTCCAGAACATGAGTGGGAGGGGATTCTAATTTTATCCCCATTGTCTCTGATAGTTAAGTGCCAACACCAGCCCTCTACTACTTTGAGATCCCGTAATTCCCAACGAGATCAGAATATTGGATTCCACTGTTGCATTTCTCACTGCCATCTCTGGCTTACAATGACAGCCACATTAAACTCCTCGGTGTGCCACTGCTCTCTCACTAACGCATGACTTAATGCCTTGGTGAAGGTGGTACCTTCTGGAACCTTCCAGAGAATGTCATTAGGATATATTGTTGTCTATAATAGATTCATTCCGAGGTTCCCAGAAAGAAGTTCCAGTATGTTAAATGCCATTAACTGCAGGCCAGGCTCCAGTTAGAAGGCAACAAACTATTAAGTAATTTCCAGGTGCTCAAGCTAACACAGTAAGTTTTAGCTCATGGACTAGTGTACCCTTGCCAATGAGTTTGATCTAATGAATTCTTATATTTCTGGAGTGTTCCCCAGACCCTTGCCAAAACACATCAGTGCAGTCTAAAGGAAAATTCTTTAACTTAGTGAAAACTATAACCAAAACCTACACCAAATATGCATTACAGGGAAATTTGAAAATCATTCCCTTTAGGATTTGGAGAATCCAAAGATGTCCACTATTACGGTCATTATTTATAAAATAATAAAAGGAAATAATAAAAGGAAAGAATAATAAGTAGTGAAATTTGGCAAGAAAACAGTAAATTTATGTGAATGATATGATCATTTACTTTGAAAACTCAAAGGTAGATCCCAAAAAAATGATTAGGGCTAAGAAAATAGTTTTCAGCAAAATCAACCTACAAAAATCAACATCGTTTTTCTACACCAGTAGTAGCCAGCTACAAAATGTAGTAAGAATAAGACAATATTCATAATAATAAAAACTATAAAATATCCAGGGATTAATTTAACCAAGTGTTAATAAAATCTTTATGGAGAAAACTTTCAAACTTCAGTAACAGAGATGGAAGATGGTTCAGACGATTTGAATGAATGGAGAGACATTTCATGCTCCTGAACGGGACAATTCAATGTTATGTAGATGTCAATTCTTCCAAAATTAATATGTTAATCTGCTGAAAAATTCAGTTGGATTTTTTGAGAAACTTGGTAAATTAACTCTAAAATTTATATAAGGAATAAAGGTTCATGAATTCTAAGTTAACCATTAAAAAGAGGAATAAGGAAGGGTGGGCTTGATCTATAAGTTATTGAGATGTATATATGTCAGCTTAACATATGACAAAGACAATGACAAAAACCAATGGCAAGAGAAGAATTATTTAGGAGATATTGTTGGGAAAACCATCTTGCTAAAGAGAAATAAATAAACCTAGATCACTGTCTATCATCATATGTACGAAGTGGATTCTAGACAGATGGGAGATCTAAATGTGAAAGGTAAAACTCCAAAGTTAGTAGAAAGAAATGTAGGAGAATATGTGTCTCAGAGGTATGGAAGGACTTCTGAAGCAAAATGTAAAAATCTTAACCATATGACAAGTAATAGATGAATTTGATTCCCTTAAAATACAGAGAAAAACTAAAAAGTTAACAATCACATAAAGAAATGGCCAAAATGATTGGTAATCAGAGAAATTCAAATTGAAAAGTAATGAGATGCAACTCTTTAGATGTAGAAGACTGTCAAAAATTGTAAAGCTGGATAATTCTGTTAAGAATGATGTGGAGTTTGGGTTTGCTCATGTTTTGCTTGGTGGGAGAATACACCATAGCAGCCTTTCTGGAAATGCCCTGTGGCACTGCTTAAGTAAACTAAACATGTGTAAACTACTTAGCCCACCCTTCTGCTCATAGAGAGTTTTCCATTAGAGAAGTAGGTATCGATATACATTGTAGGGTTGTTTTGGGGGGGCAGGGAGTTGGGGGCTACCGGGGCGTCCATAACTTCGAGGGTGAATATGTAAGGGTGCATTTCCTGAGCAGTCTCCAACCCTTAGAGTCTACGGTTTAGATATGCTATTAGCAACATGGATGGATTTTAAAAATGTGGTGTTGAGTAACTAAGAGTACACGTGTTTGTGCACAAGCACATGTGCGCAGACAAACACACTATACCATCTATGTGATTTAAATATATGTACACAAAAGAACGCTATGCATTTTTTATAAAACACTTACAAAGAAAAAACATATACATTAAACAGAAGGGAATGGTTCCTCGTGAGGGAAGATGACTGAAAGGGGAGTGTAGAGATGAAAGGAAATAAAAATAGGGTAGGAACTTAGGTCTAGTGAGATAATTACAGTTAAGTGTTTTGTAAGTTTCATATTGTGATAAAACTATATGATACCTTTATTTGTGGTTAGGGTATTAGGTATAAAGAATGCCATAACTCTTTGGGATCTGGATCTTTTTAAAAACTCAAGGCTACACTGTTATTAAGAGAGGGTTTGGTATTAATCCAGCAGGATTACTTACGCAGTCTCAACCTGATAAAGATACCAATAATTGAATTATGCCTTCTCCCAGCGAAAACTATGCAAATTTCAATAGTGTTCACTGAGGAGAAATTACTCAGAAATAATTTATTTAGCCTACAATGTGTTTAGCACTATCATTGACCCAGAAAAGACTGCCCAGGCTATGCGGATGCTTTTATTTTGCGCTAATGTTGCTCTTAAAAATGAAATGATGATTTCCTTGAGTCAAGATTTAAAACATCACCCCATCAACATTCTGCCTCCTCTCTGCCTCCATCTTGTTATTATTAGGCCTACTTTGGAGAACTTGTCCCTATCGCTGGGATTTTCTTTCCTTCTTTATTTTTTTCCATGTGGAAATAGAGCACATTTCATTACCCTATAACCAGGGAAGCCTCATGGTAATGATTCCTCTGTCTGATCTGTAAGAACTTTGTTTCTTTACAACTTATTTCTAGAAAACACAATAAGGTACTGCCAGCACTAAGTTTTCATTCTGACCTGGTGTTTGTAGCACGTACTGTGTGTGAGCCATTAAAACACTGATGTTGTTGCCCCCTTCTTTCCATACTGAAGAAAATCTTTTTAAGAGGATGTGGCTAAATCCGTGCTTTTTTCCCAGTCCCTCTGGTCATGAGTGTGTGTGACACTCAGGGTCAACAGTGGATCTTTGAGACCTGAGTACTCAGCAAAACATAGACTCTAGGCTGCTCTCATCTGCAGTAACCCACAGGAGGGAAAATGTTTCTTTGGCTTCCCAGTTTCTAGAGAAATCATTGTTCCTTGCACTGATCGTCATAAGCTTAAACAAGAGAAATACTACTCTTAAAGTTCTCTTCCTATTTGGGATCAACGTGTCTTTAAGCTTTGAACCTTCTGTGTCATGCTATATGCACAAATTCTCTACAACTCAGATTTGCAACATGTAAAATACAATTCTGTTCATTGATCCTTTGTCTTAGCAGATGTTAGGTATTGCCTTGGGGTTTTTGGAAGACATGGCAAGACAGAACTGGCCCCTAAGAGAATGTATGTTAGTCTAAGGACACTTGGATGAATTAATAAGCTAAATGCCTAGGAAGCGTAAAATTCACATCCATGTCAAATATGAACGTGCTCAAGATTATAATGGGGGAATGACTTCAAGGTGGAAGTTTTTGTTCTTACAAATGTTTATTTCCCTCCAAATTTCTTGCATTTTTCTGTAATGCTGTGAAAAGTCTTTGTTTCCCTTTTACCAAGTGTTGAAGTTCAAAAAATCAGCTCTCAACCATGAATTAATCCTCATCACTTCCATGTCTTGTATGTTGATTTAGTTTCATCTGTAAGTATTTATATTAGTTTTCCCATGGATTTGTACATCTATCTATCTGTCTGTCTGTCTGTCTGTCTATCTATCTATCTACCTACCTACCTACCTATATCCCTACACAGATATATACAGTCACGGATTGCTTAATAGTGGGGGATACATTCTGAGAAATGCATCATTAGGCAATTTTGTCATTGTGCGAACATCGTGGAGCGTGCTTACACCAACCTAGATGGTATAGACTACTACACACCTAGGCTATATAGTACTAATCTTATGGGACCACCGTTGTATATTCAGTCTGTTGTTGACCAAAACGTCATTATGCGGGGCATGACTGTACAAGCTTTTTATCCTCATCTTGCCACTTGACGATGCAGATTTAAGTATGTTTTGCACAGCTGTTTCTTGGTCAAGGTCATTTTCAAGAGCAAGGCTTTTCTGAAGAAATCTTGTTTGGTGGGTGAAGGATCCATTGAGGGATTCTCATTAGTTTTTGCCCCTTGTAGTCTGATCTACTGGACTTAAAATCCAGAAATGAGTTAGCTTTGATGTCACCACCAGTTGCAAGGACCACAGAAATCTTCAGTTGCATTCCTATTGTTCTTTTTAAAGAGCTTGCAGAAGGAGCTACAAAAACCTCCTTTCTGGTCTTGCCTGGGCTTTTGATGCTGAAAGGTGTTTGTTCACTTTCTCTTTCTTCTTTTGGACAGAATCTGGTGGTGTCTTCTAAATGCATCTCTTCCACATAGGTCTGCTTTTCGCTTTGGGACCTCTGCTGGAGGAAGAAGGTCCCAGGAGCACTGTGGCCAGCAGCGGTGGCCCCTGGGTTTTCTTGAGTGAAATAATTCTTTAACTCAAGACAACTAGATTCACGCTGAGAAAACTTTACACTCAGCATCCTCCATATAGAAAATATAACCAGAGTCATCTGTTTTAATATTTAATTACAGAATGGGGAAGAAGAAACATTGGGATAAACTTTATTAAAACATGTTTCTAGAAAACTGCTTGAACAAAACAATGACATTCTTCCTTCATTCACCACTAAATTTTTTCCTTCTGGACTGAGGCTATGGTGGTTCTGTTCTTTAATATGTAACAAAGGACCCTCTTGTATCATGAACCTGAGATAAGTAGAGTGTTAGTAAATTGATCATTAATATGATCTAAAAAGTGATCTTATTCTGAGTCATTGAATTTTCCTACTAAGTGACTTTCCAAATTCTTCCCAATTAAATACCTATTCTGACCTGGTAGGGTGATTCAGAGGCACAGCATGCAGGCACTGAAAGAAAGGGCCCAATAATGTTAAAATAAACATTACTCCTCTCAGCATATTCTTTTCTCTACTATTCTCAGCTTATTCTTGAATAAGAATATTCTTACTTGGACTCTGAGAGACTCCAACCCTCTTGAGTCATCTCATCTCTGGGCAGATAAGTCATATCTGAAAAGCTGATTAGAGAGGAGTGTCTATGTCAGACCACAGGGTTTTTGCTGATCGTTTTGGAAGAGATGTTAATGGGAATATTCTCAGCACTGAGGTTCTTTTCCCCAGGAATCAACACATCTGCTTTTGATGTTTTTCTTTTCTTTTTTTTTTTTTGTTTAGTTTAGAAACTAACGACCATGGTTTATAAACACTAAAAACTTAGACTAAACATACATGAATATTTAGTTTTCTCATCAAAGTAATCAAATTTAAACTATTAAGAGTTTAACACTATGCTTAATTGTTACTATGCAGTGAAAGAATTTAGAATAAATGGAAAGCAGTTCATTACTCCATTATTGTTAATATAAAATTGTATTTTATCCAGGGCCATTTGCTATGGTGTAACTGTAAACAATACACAAAACATAATTTAACATTCAAAATTTTCTTGATGACTCACTTCTCTTGTTTCTCCAACTTTCCATTCTCTTTGGGTCTCTCTTCCCATTAGATCAACCCTCCAGAAGAGGGTCCAGACTCAGGAACTCAAGGGACTGAAATTAACTTGCAGACATTGGCAGTTTGTTGCTGCTGTGTATATGTTGTCTGTTTTGCTTTTGGCCAGGGCCATGATTTCTGTTTTTGACTGAGTGCATTTACCTAGACCTCAGACTCCCCAGCTCACTACTTTCTAATGTCACAAAGCTGACCCTTTACCTAAGTCTAATCTCATGTTCTTATACCATTCAGGTCACCGTTATGTCCGTTGTTTTTTTCAACTGTGGTTCTACAGTGTTTTCATGGGCAATGCATTTTGGTTAGTCTACCACGTGTAAATTTACAACTCCCAAAGCTGAATCTCAGGCCTCTCTACTGAGCTGTAGGTGCATATTTCCAGCTTCTCACTAATGCTTTGACTCCAAAACACCTCAGATAAAATAAATCCCAAATTGAATCTATCATCTGATCCAAAGTTGTTCCCTTTTCCTTTCTAGTTAAAAGGGCACCAATTTGCAACTAGTAGTAAGTCCTAGAGATCTTATGCACAGTATAGTGACTAAGGACAACAATACTGCATTATAATCGTCAAACTTGCCAGGATTCTAGATCTTAACTATTCCAACCACGAAAAAGAAATGATAATTATGTAACGTGATAGAGGAGCTAACTGTCACTACAATGGCCATCATATTACAATATATAAATGTATCAGATCAAGAAGTTGTACATCTTAAATTAACACAAAGTTATATATCAAATATATTTCAATTAAAAAATTAAATTAAGAAAAAGAGCACCATTACCCACTTGATTGCCTTGGCCAGGGAGTTGAGAACTCCTTTCAAGTAAAAATATTTAGAGATTCCTTTTGATACCATCTCCTAAGCATATTTCAATTCTGTCTGCCTTTTCTCCATCCCCCACAATTCTAGCTCAGGCAGGCGTCAATTACAGCACGAGAGCCTGGTCACTGGCACAGGTGCAGCCGCTCACTTTCACTCATTCCCTCATACCCTGTTTCAGCCTCATCAAGCTCCACACCTAGTTTAGATATCCCCCCTCATTATGAAGATTTTTAAAATTAAGTTATTTCCATTTTGAATTAACCTGATACATTTGGTAAATGTAGGTAGAGAAATGAAAGGATCAGATGTTAACCTTTGTTTTCTTGCGTAGGGACTCAGCCATTTCCCTCTTTTCCTTAATGTTCTGAGGCTACAACTTCAGTTACACAGCCCAAAATATTTTTTTTCTCAAAATGTGTGGATTGAATTTAATTCCAGAGGATATGGAGCTTTGAGATCCTAATCTCTTAGTCCCTGATGGCTTTTAAATTAAGTTGCCTTGGGGCTGCTCCGCTGCAGCGGCCCAGGGTTTCACCGGTTCAGATCCTGGGCGCGGACATGGCACCGCTTGTCAGGCCATGCTGAGGTGGTGTTCCACATGCCACAACTAGAAGGACCCACAACTAAAATATACAACCATGTACTGGGGGGATTTGGGGAGAAAAAGCAGAAAAAAAGAGAAGATTGTCAACAGTTGTTAGCTCAGGTGCCAATCTTTAAAATAAAAAAAATTAAGTCGCCTAAATCTTTATCCTCACTATTGATAGTTTTTCCAGTCATATGCTGAATGTCCCTTTGAGAAGTTTTCCTTTATTTCAGGTTGTTTTAATATGCGTCACTCAAATCCCACAGGTCCTGGGCAGGGTTTGGTGAATGCTGGATAACTGGGGTTTACTCCTTCTATCCCAACCACCAGTCCACAGCTCTGATGTGAGTTTCTCTCGCACTTCTTTTATTTCCTCACATAATTTGAATTCTTTATTTTCATGGCTTCTCTCCTCTCAGATCAAAAGTTGACCCACTTTTAGTCAGTTGTAAATAAGCTTTAATGCAAGGCTGCTGTTGGCCTCTTCCCAGGAGATGCTTGGAGTGGAGAAATAAATTATTTGGGTATCACTGGTTTCTTCCAGGACCTGCAGTGTTTGATAATACGACATGTCTTTACCTACTTTGTCTTTCCTCCCAACATGCATTAGCTCCCACATCCTGTGGATCTAAACTTTACTTGATAATTAGAGGCCGCATACCCGGTGGATTGATCTCCATAGAATTAACCTTCAAATAAAATAGACCTGAGCCAGCAAACAATACATCTCCTACTGTATTTTCTCATGAGGATACGGACACATACCCCTTTAATCCCAAAATTTTATCCGGAGGAAATTGTTTATCTTCATTTGTGTACAGACATATGAAGTCCAGACTGTTTGAGCTCATATTGAGTGTTTAGAGGGAACTCTAAGTACAAACAGTTCCTACTGAATCCTTAATCCCTTTAACATGGGTTCATAACAGAAGCTAATACTTCCTAATTTACCGGAGAAATGAAATACTCACATTATCTGTGATAGTTGCCACGATAAAATACTTGGTTGACCTATCTGGCCACCATATTTGCCAGGAAAAACTCCAAGATGGAAAATATCCACAAATACACAGAAAGAATCATTCTACTTCGCTAAACACAAAAGAAAATCTAGGGGTCAGCCCGGTGGTGCAGCAGCAGCCCGGGGTTCACCAGTTCCGATCCCAGGTGCGGACATTACGCTGCTTGGCAAGCCATGCTGTGGCAGGCGTCCCACACATACAGTAGGCAAAGATGGGCAGGTACATTAGCTCAGGGCCAGTCTTCCTCAGCAAAAAGAGGAAGATTGGCAGCAGACGTTAGCTCAGGGCTGATCCCCCTCAAAAAAAAAAAAAACAGAAAATCTATATTCCTCACAGATCTTGACATTTCTAAAATTTTTAGCATCATAATGGTAATATACGATTTCAAATGTTTAGAAAATAGAAAAGAAAACTTTACCTATAATATCCCACCATCTTAATAGTGATGATTTTTTCTTGTTTCCATGATAATAACTGCAACAACAGACATTTATTGGACACTCACCATACGGTTAGGCATTTGTGCTAAATGTTTTATATGCATTATCTCATTGAGTCCACTCAACAACCTTTTGTGGTAGGTAGCATTGTTATTCTCATCTTAGAGTAGAGGAAAATGAGACTTGGGGTGGTTAAAATAATGAAGTTCAATGGGGCCAGCTCGTGGCATAGTGGTTGAGTTCACATGCTCCATTTCAGCCGCCTGGGGTTTGCAGGTTTGGATGCCAGGTGCAAACCTAGCATTGCTTGTCAAGCCACACTGTGGTGGCATCCCACATAAAATAGAGGAAGATTGGCACAGATGTTAGCGCAGGGCCAATCTTCCTCATATACACACCCACACAAAAATATATATAGTTTCTTAAAAATAACAAAGTTCATATTATTGAATGTTGGAGTTGCTCACTACTTGGTTCCAGGCCCCTTACTTCCTTTTCTCCACTCTTGCTCTTAGATGTCTTCCATCCTAGTCCTGACACACTCCCAGGTTTGTGCTTTCTGTTTTCTCCTATGTGTGTTTCTATAGTATTGCTATAGTTGTGAATGGTATATCCCATTCGTTTCATTTAAAATCATGCTCTAAGCATTATTTTACATTTATATAGAATCTTTATAATTATAATACTTAATATCTATATAATATTTAAGTAGAAATATAATTATTTAAGTTTGCTACACATTTTTGGTCATTACAACTCTTTCCATGTTTTGGATGATTAAAATGGATTTCAAGAAACCTGGCTCATGGTAAATATTCCCAAATTGTTTTCACGTATGTTTCTCCACCTCACTCTGCATTCAAGAGAAATACTCATGGCCTTTTTTTATTCTCTGCAAATTGGAACAAACTATGGATTATACTGTACATATTTATCACAATTAGTGATCCTTATGAAAAACTTTCTTTCGAATATGGCTGATGATTAGGATGAACAGAAATTGATCTTCTGACAGATAGAGAAATAAAGATCTGATAGATAGTGGCATAAAATGAGCTGTATTTTGTCTCTCTTGGGTTTTAAATGATATTCTAATAATTGGAATATCTTTTGGAAGTCTCTTATGCTCTTCTCTTCTGCTGTATACTTACCTGAAGCAGAGGACAGGTATTTTCCCAAATGCTAATGACATTGTTTAGTTGTCACAAAGTAGGAGTGGCCTCCATAGATGACATCATGTTAAATAATGATTACACTGAGAATATTTTATATCAATTATTTTAAAACACAATAATTAATTTGGGTAAATGTTCCTCAATTCTATTGTTTTTATCTAATAATTTTATACATTTCCTAAATGTCAATTTCGTACTTATTTTTTAGTATATGTGCTGCTGAAGTGAGTACTCTTTAATTAATTTTTGATTAACTTTACAACCATTTTCTCAATGAGATGAGTAGGCAGTTATAATCTTTGAATCCAAATTTTTTTTTAGAGAGTGTTATTAAGTGTTTCCTCTAGGCTGGTTTGGGTGATAAAATTTCCCCCTAAATATTCTGATTAAAATATTTTCAAACATGATTTATGATTTAAATATTTGGAACCTGATTTATGTACTGGAGCAGACTTGAACAAATGTCCCAACTATAACTATAACTATTTCAGAGTGAATGAAGGCCGGCCATTCATCTACATGAAAATCTTGCTCTTCAAATGGCATTAAAGAACATAAAACTCACTATATGCTTATTTCATTCTTACAACCTTCATGCCATTACAAATATCTTCATATATGAGTCATTCCAGAATAACATACATCTGAGAATGGTTTAATAACCAATTCTTCTCAAAGGCCCAAGATTTATTTACCAAATATGGTTTGGTGTATGCAATCTCATTAATTCCCCAGCTCTCCTCTTGATCAAACCAGAACATTAGGAAGCACCATTCTTGGTTCACAGTTTCTTGGCTCTTTATAGAAATGGTTCTTATAGAGTTTTCCTAGTATTTACTTAAAAAGTTTTTGTTTTTTTTAAAATAAGAAACAGCTTTATGGAAACTACTTTAGCCTTTGCTGTAGGAATGTTGACTATTCACAACCAGTTCAGTTATCTTGAAAATCTGCTGAAAAAGATTTAGATTTCCTTTCTTTGTCCTAATTCCACTAGGTCTTTGAAATCATAAAGAGCTAGTGTACTAACATAAACACTTCCATAACTTTAAGAAACTGGGCACTCTATGCAAATTTAGTCAATGACCAATATGCTTGTCCTTCTTCCATTTCAACTTCCATATCCAGTATATTTAGTTTAAAACCAAATGCTTAGTGTCATGTTGAGAAATGATGAATTTATGGCATATTCAGGGGACTTGGGACTTATTTGTCTATTGTGTCCAGAGAATTTCTGATTACCAATTCTCAGGAGTATTTTATATGCTAATCTAGGAATACTATTAGAGGGATGTTTAATAAAGAACGTTCATTCATTCAATTAACACTTATTAGACATCTATTAAGTTCCAGGCATTGTAATAGGCATTGAAGAGAAGCACATAACTAGATCACATCTCGGACATTGAATCAATGAGCCTGCCAACCTCAGATCTTGTATTTTTTTGTTGGTGAGGAAGACCACTGCTGAGTTAACATCTCTGCCAAATTTCCTGCATTTTATGTGGGATGCCGCCATAGCATGGCTTGACACACAGTGCTAGGTCCATGCCTGGGATCCGAACCTGGGAACCCTGGGCTGCAGAAGCAGGGTGCATGAACTTAACCACTATGCCATGGAGTCAGCCCCTGTTCTCCTTATTTTTGATAAATTAAATTTTTATCTTTGAAATTGCTTCAATTATTCTGATTTACCAACTTTGGGGAATGCTTCTTCTCCACTTCTATTGCAAAAGTTCCTGATACGACATACTGAGAACAAAAAGAGGTACACATAGGTATCTTTTCATTATTACCCAATAGGTTCTTCTTACAACTTCAATAACATTCTTTTTTTTTTGAAATTAATAACATGTTTAATGATATGTCTGTAAATGTACCATCAGGTCAACTTTATTAATAGGTAAATTTAGATTCCACAACAACCTTATTACATTTGAAAATAATTTACAGGTTAGATTGTTTTTCACTTCTCAAGATTTCCCAAGCATTTACAACGATTGCTGAGACGGTATAACTAATAATAAATTGAGTTATTCATAGATAATTTTCCAAAAACAAAATTATAAAAAGCCTTTTGATTTTTCAAAGCAAAACGATATTTAATATGAGAATGTGATAACATTTTAGTATGTTTGATATGATGTGAGATGAAATCCCTGAATTTCTAAAATTCCTAAAAGTTGCCTGTGCCTCCCACTCCCTCACTTCCCTGGTGATCTCTGCTTTGAGACTGTAATGCAATTCTGATGCTAACTACCCAGAGTTAAGTCAGACTTCACATGTTAAGGGCACAGTCCCCAACAAGACTGCCCTCACTTCAGACACCAGCCAACAAGCTCGGAGATTTCCAGACCATCTGTATTTCTGATCAACTGGCTACAAATATGGGGCTTCCCACTCCCCATCTCAGGTTTGATAATTTGCTAGAACGACTCATAGAATTCAGGAAAGTGCTATAGTTATGATTACAGTTTTACCACAATAGACACGTATCAGGACCAGCCAAATGAAGAGAAGAATAGGGTGAGGTCTGGGATGGTTCCAAGTACGAAGCTTGTGTGTCCTTAGCGTGTGTCACCCTTCTGGCACATCAACGTGTATCCCCACCAGGAAACTCATCTGAGCTTCAGGTGTCCAGAGTTTCATTATGGGATTTCCTCATGTATACATAGTTGGTCTTTCTGGCATCGCTAGTCCCCCAAAACTCAGGTATGGTCTGAGGGGCCCACGTGAATAACAAAGACACTCCTATTACTTGGAATATTCAACAAGGCTACCTCCCAGGAACCAGGGAGCCAAAGGCCAGCCAAATTCTTTATTATACATCAGAGAACTACAGATGTCACAGTCACTGAAATAAGTTAGGGCTCTCTCCCCACTTACGGCACAATGATTTTTTTTCTTAGATTCCCCAAACAGTAATCTAGCTTTTAATGCTTTTCAAAAGTCTTCTCTCTTGAGAAACTTGAGCTAATTTCTTTTCTTTTCTTTCTTTCTTTTCTTTTTTTTTTTTGTGAAGCTCATGCAAAGAGTCATTGAGGTTTGAGAGGAATTTGGCTGAAATACTAAAATTCCTATTGTAGTTCTATGGTAGCCCCTGGAAAAATCACCCAGTAATAAAGCCTATGGTTTTCTACTGTAGAGATGGGGGAGGGAACCATTACTGGATTAATGTTACACTTATATTTAGGATGGAATAAAGGGATATTTTTAACTTGATTTTATGGCATGGAGGGTAAATAAAATTTTATTGGTTTCATTCAATAACTTTTTGTTCAAGCTACAAGCTTTACTAAAGTCATGAGCCATATAACGTTTTGGTCAATGACAAACAGCATATACAATAGTGGTCTCATATGGTTAGTAGTATGTCGCCTAGTTGTGTAGTAGGTTCATGCAAGTACACTCTATGATGTTCACACAATGACACAATTGCCTAACAATGCATTTCTCAGGATGTATTCCCCTTGTTAAGCAACGCACACTGTGTTAGAAAATACACACTGTTATCATTTAGTGAGTCCGCTTGCATGGATGTTTAATATAACGTTATTGAAAACTATTTTATTAACAGAAAATAGCATTTAAAAACATTTAATCTGCAGTTTAATTTTTGAAATGTAAGAATCACACATTGTTTTCCCAAAGTAACCCATCCTGAATATTTTATTATTTTCTGGCATTGGTTGGAAAGACAGTTGTTGCTGGTGCTTTCATTGGTATGAACTGCATGTGTGCATTCAACCTTCTACAGCATTAAAGAAGACCATCCACAGTCCGTACTGAGGGGTGCAGAGCACATTCCGTCCTCAGAAACACGGGGCCTCTGACATGTCAGAGATTTTCATGTCATATTAAAGTACGAAGAAAATAAAATGGTATGATATGATAGAGGAAAACTTGTGGGAGAATTTTAAGAGGTTTGTCAGAAAAGTCTCTTGGAGAAGGTGACACTTAAGCTGAGATCTGCATGACAATAAGTGTCAGGGCCCGCCGTGAGCATCTCCAGAAAAACAAACTGCTACTCACAGGGCCTAAGCCTCACTGCAAGTGCACCTCCCTCTGAGAAGCTTCCCTCTTTTCTTCCAGTTGTTAGTGGCCAGTGGCTGCAGGTATCTAAGGTCCATATTCCCATATTAATTCTCACATACATTGAAAAAAATTATACACACACTCGTTTGCCTCTTTATTTATACCCCGCTAATTCAAAATGAAATTTAGATGACTTGAGTAAGTACATACATTAGGTTTAAAAATTAATGAACAGAAGTAATTGATAGGTAAAACACTAAAGATAATAAGGGTCAATAACCAGCTGAGGTCAGGGGTAATTTTAATCCAGTGAAACTGTATTGTGGGTCCCTGAACAATCGATGGGACTAGATAGAACTGATCACTTTTGACTCTGAGGTTACTGGTGCTCTCTTACTATGTGGCAACAAAATAATAACACGGTATGTAAATATATGTAACCCATATGTGGCTTACCACATTGGGTGATCAATGCTCTCAACCTCCTATTGGATTCCCACCATAACATGGAGGCCAGACTCAGTTAATCTCTGTGTCAGAATGAAGACAAATACTGCACTTGATCTGTTAGCCACTGTCACATCATTTTTCTTCTTTGTGCAGGAAAACTCAATGAAAGAGTTGTCTAAACTTTCTCTGTCTTCCAATTCCTTCTTCAATCCACTCCAGTCAGGTTTGCAGCTCTACCTTGACAATGAACCGCCTCTTGAAAAGATCACTCATGACCTCAGTGTTGCAAAATCCAATGGCAATTTTAGATCTTATCCCATTTAACCTGACCTGTCTGTAATCTTTGAGAGTTGAATGCTCTCTCCTCCTTGACTCAGCTTTCTACATTTGGCTTCCAGGATGGCACAGTCTCCTGTTTTTCTCCTCAATTTTCTTTGCTTATCCCTCCTCTTCAATCCGAATTCCTAATGTTGGAGTGCCCCAGAACTCAGGCCATGGCTCTTTTCTCTACCTCCACAAGATGAGATCAAGTCTTGATAATTTCTTCTTGTCTCACAGGTGGTATATTAAATGCCATCAATATGCCAATGGCCCCACAGTTATACTTCTTTCTCAAACTCCAGACACATATAAACAAGTAGGATACTTGCTATCTCTATTTGATGTCTAAAAGAGATTTCAAACCCAACGTGCCCCAAATTGAGCACCTGAAATCCCACCCTCTTCAAACTTATAGGCTCACCCATCTCAGTTGATGGCAAATCTGTTTTTCTAATTGCTTGAGCCAATATTTTGGAGTCTTCTTTATTTCTTCTCCCCCCGCCCCATCCCATATCCAATCCATCAGGAAATCTTTTGGGATCTGTCAGCTACTGTCACATCAGGTGTCCCTGATATCAAGGCTATAGGCAGGTAGATTATCGAAACTGAATCAAATTGTTTGACATATAACTGTCTCCAGATATGTCCCAGAGCACAGTGATCAAACCAATAATTCTTTGGGCAGTCTGTAAGAAAAGAATGTCATAATCAATTACCCAGACATATCAAATTTCAAGAGAGTTACAAATTGGGTGATAGAAAAGGCATGGGGGGAGCACAGCTTCTGTGTTTCTGAATCTTAGGGGTCTCTGTTACTGTTCCTGTTCAGCCCTAGAAATTATCAAAAACTGGGGAGAAGCCAAGGTGATAGAGGAAGGTAGAAGCCATAAACGTACTTGGAATTTCTACATGTAGCTCATACAGGGATTATTCATGAGGCTTTTTTCTTTCTCTTTCTTTCTTTCCTTTTTTTTTAAGCAATATGTAGAGGTGTGGTTGCTTTCAGGTAAATCAAAATTGTTTGTGGATCAGGTCAGAGGGATACATACCCGGAGCCCTCAGCTCTGAGAGAAGAGCTGCAGTCTCCGCCTCTGCTTCCTCTTGTCTATTTGGTCTTGCATATACTACCCTCAGTTCCAATTCTTTTCTCTGATATATTTCTACCATCTCCATCCCCCTCAACCACTTAATGGGACAATGGTTTTCCTCTGATAGAAATTCTTACTTTCAACACCATGAGGTGGGAGGACCCACTCACAACCAGACCTGCTGAATCCCAAGGTTCTGGCCCCAATGATCTTAGGCACTTCGGTGAGCCACAATTTAACATACAGTCCTGGTTTTTGATCTGACTCAAGGATCCATGAAATAGGGTGTATGAGGGAGAAAGATGTAGCATGCTAGGTATGGTTGGGGTGAAAGAGTAGGAATAGTTGTCCAGAATATCACCTTCCCCGAGATAAATGTACAAGGAGTATGTCAAGAGCACAATGCTGTGAGATGATCAGTGTCCACAAAGCCCTGTGATCTAGATTATCTCTTAGCTATAACCCCTGACCTCATCATCTTCTTTAGGAGACATGGTCTCAGATTTACTTCAAACTCTTTATAGACATACATAGATGAAAGGAAACGATAGAGGTAGGATTGCTGGAAATCAGTCTACCAATTCTCTTCCATTGGGTAGTTGATGCAGAGGAGTCACTGTCTCCGTTTTTAAATATTTGGAACTTGCAACATCGAGGTCATTTATCCACTCAGGTATCACTTAGTCCTTACCCCTAACATTCTGGTTTCTTTTTTCAACACAACGCAGTGTGATGGCATCTCATCCAAAATATATCATAGACATTAGGGAGAATAAAACGAATCTATTTCTAGAAGAAAATACAGAGAAATAAACATAATGACTTTCTCAAATAAGGCACTTGAAAGTCATTGTGAAATTTGTTCTTGGTTTCTATAATTTTTCACAATGAAACCATTCCCTGAAATAAGAATTTAAAATCAATCCATTGATATGCTCTCTTGGACATAGCTAATGACCTCTTAGAAATTCTAATTGTCCTATTTTAGGAGAATTTAGGATAAAATTTGAAAAGATTTTATCCATCTTTTAACAACCTTAAAGACACCCTGCAAGTCCTTGGGATTCTTAGATGTAGACAACAGAATTTAATCTGGCTGGTTTAAGCAAAATAGGATATTAGTGCACTCACAGAAGCATTGGGAAGGTTAAGCTTGTAGAACAATGCCCAGAGCCAAAGCACTGATCTAAACAGAGGAGAAGGTGTCCTTGCTACTTCCCACCCCAGAACTCCGCTGCAGATGTTTAATCCTTCCCTGCCTCCCTGAGCCATCATCTGTGCAAGCAGGATTGACGCTCAATGTTGGGTCTCTTCCAAATCAAACTCTAGTGCGAGAGTACGGGATTGGCAGAACCTAGACCAAATGTCTGCACTCCGACTGCAGGGGAGGCTGGGGAAAATAGTCTTTTGGATTCAACTTTCAGAAAGGTAGCTTTCACAATTTAGCAACCAATGAAAAAAGAGAAGATGTTCAGAAGATATGGCAGCAATGAATGATTGATCTCCATTACTTCACTATTATGGACACCCTTGTGGGTATGTGTCGCATTCACCTCAGTGTCATGTTTAGTATCTGTAGGAATTACTCCTTGATTATACATAATTGGAAGAGAGGTGGGGGAACTTGGGCTCATCAACATCTTTTTCCCAGGAATTGTATATTTAGGACTAAGATATTACAGCCTTAGTCTGGACTTGTCTCTTGACAAGAAGATATAAACTCTTTGAACAAAGAGCATTGACATGTTCCACTATATGGGTTGAGAAGACATCCAGAAAAATCAGAGGTGAGAAATAGAGCAAGAAAATTAATGACTTTCAATTTCCTAGTTCTAATCCTTTTCTGAAACTGAGATGCCTTCCTGCTTTTGGGTGCTAAGAGACACACCCACATACTTAAAATACATTCTCCTTTGTTTTGCTTAAGCTAGCATGAGTTGTTTTCTGTTACTTGCAACCAAAGTATTAATTATTCTTGCTTTCTTTTTCTTATAACTCTTGTCTTATTGCTTTGAGAATTCGCTTTTTGATTCTTCAGAATCTGATGGTCTTCATTCTTTCCCTGATTTAGATTTTTTCTCAACCTTTTGTCAATAGCCAACTCCGATGTCTAAGTTCTTGCTTTCAAAATCTTTACTCATACTAATTTCTTTTCCAACTTACATCAACCATCAATTCTCAAAGATCAGTTACCAAATGGATGTACCAATGACAAGTGAAACAGAGAAAATGGAGCATAATATTGTGAACTGAGTGATAAAGACTTGAGTTCAAATTTTGTTTATATCAATTACTAATTGACCTAAGTCCTACTTAATATTTCAGAGAATTAGTTTTCTAATCCCACAGAGTTATTTTGAGAGGCAAATAATAGGAACTGGCACATAGTTCAATGTCAAATAAATTCATAGTTGAATATTCTCTTCTATTTCCCCTCAATCTTTCTCCACAAACCTGATTATTAGAGTCCAACCCCCGCCATAGTTTTGAATACTTTTTTGGGTCTTTTTTTCTGTATTTTGTTAGAAACAAGCTTATTGATTATTTTGTGCCTTCTTTTGAATCATCCCTCTGAGTTTAGTATAAGTCGTCATGAATTTATAACTGGGTTACTGCAGCAACAAACCCAGTGTGCTCCCACATTAATCCAACTCACAGAAAGGCGTCTGGAGACTATACATAAAAAATACCGTAGTGGCTGCTGCCATCTTTATGGCTCCATCAAGCTGGGAGACTGGGCTTTGTCTGCCTACACCTGCCCTTCAACTCCAGCAGGGTGCTTCTCCTGAGCCCTCAGTGCAGCTGTAGCAGCTTCGTGACCTCCAATTGTCTAAAGGTCAAAACTGCAGATGCCCCCTAACTATAATTTGCTAAGGAATAGGAAAATACAAAACAAAAGCCCAATAACCACAGTGGAGGAACCTAAAGCTTTAAATCCAGTCTCTATACTATGACCACAGTGACATTTCTAAACTGGGAATCAAATGTGGAAATCACTTGCTTGAAATCTTTCATGGCTCTTTGTTGCCTTCAGGCCCCAGAGAACATTCCTTTGTGTGGCTCATTAGAGTTGGGTATGATTTGACCTCCACTTTCTTCTCCCCACGTAGTACCCCCTCCATTCCTGACCACTAACATTTCCACTACGATGTGATTTTACACTCAAAGTTTTAAAGCACCTTCCTATATACACCTTTGCTGCTGTAAAATGTCACACAGTGTTGCAGTGTCTTGCTCTAGCAATATATTTATAAATTGATAATTGCTTGCTAAATCAATCTGGCAAATAAAATTAAATTTCTCTCACTCATGTTTGGGAAGGTCATCCTTAGAGCATAAGTTGCCTGGCATTTACTGAATTAATTTTGGGCAGCTCTGGAGGTTACCACAAAGACAATTACAGTCATTCTCCAGAGCAGGTGAATCCACGGAAAAAAGAACAGGCTGACTGGGGCATATAGCAGATACTAAATAGTCGGGGGTAGAGGAAACAAACTCTGGTTCCCACGTTGAGGGTCAAATTGAATTTCTATGGGCAGGCCATGTGAATTGCAGGAACTCATTCCAAGCAGAGCTACTTGGCACACAGGGAACTCTCTACGGCCTGCTCCAGGTGAGCAGCAGCAGAATTTACTTATTTAATCACGGTTAAAGATTCTCCCAAATGATACTTGCAAATCTAGCTAGGAAAGGGGAATACACAAACCGAGAAACTCAGCTCACTGTTCATGGAAATCAACCATTCTTACCATCAAGAATATGAATTTCTGTTTGTATGTTCTCCCCTGCAAAATCGAATGCACATCTAAACCACAAAGAATAGGAGACTATGGTCAAAAGACGGAAGGCAAGAGTCAGGATTGCCACTCCTTGCTCCATAACCCTGGGATCCCCAAGTCACTACACTCTACATCCTCCTTCCGTAAATTAGTCAACTTACCTTTATCTGAGAGGAAGCTGTGTGTGTAAAATGGATCAGCTACTGAAAACACACGTTGGAAGAAGGGGTATTGAAAGAAAGAAAGAAAAAGTAGCACAATATATTAACCGCGGCTCTTCCCAGCTGTAAGTGGTTTGGGAAGCACTCTGAGCAGCAGGTTGTTGGGAACACCTGCCTCCAAGTGTAGTTTTATTCCTAGTGTCGGTGGCAACCTGGCCAAGGCTTCCTATACTCACGTGTAGGCCCAGAGGGGCACGATGCCGCAGGTGGCAGCCTTGGTTCGGGGCCTCGCAGCCGCGGTATCCGGGCGGGCGCTGCCTCCTCGGTGGTGCTGCTCTTCCCTCCTCGCGCGTTTCCAAAGCTGCTGTTGTGGCCAAGAGCGCAGCTGCGGGGGTCGCTGCGCGAGGAGACCCGCGCGGACACCTGCGGCGCAGCGGGACTTCCGGAGTGCCGCTGAGCCTGCAGGCTCCCGGGAAGAGGGTCAGGTAGTGGGCTGACAGAGATGTCAACCTTTCCTGGCTGTGTCAGCATCATACTCTGTCCTTGGACCTGGGCACACCCGTGGGGAAGAAATTGTGCTTGACTCTACCCGGGAATGACCACGTGGTGGCCCCATCCCGGACAGCAGAGCACCCCCCAGGGAACAAGCGTCATCGTCAGAAGCCCCCTGCAACCCTTCTGCAAGATGTGGTGGGTACAACCTCTTCAGTACTCAGTTTATTCCTTTTTTTTATTTTTAAAGATTGGCACCTGAGCTAACAACTGTTGCCAATCTCTTTTTTTTTTTCTGCTTTTTTCTCCCCAAATCCCCTCAGTATATAGTTGTATATTTTAGTTGTGGGTCCTTCTAGTTGTGGCATGTGGGATGCCACCTCACCGTGGCCTGACGAGCGGTGCCATGTCCTGCCCCAGGATCCGAACCTGCAAACCCTGGGCTGCCGAAGCGGAGTGGGAGAACTTAATCACTTGGCCACCGGGCGGCCCCAGTCCTCAGTTTATGCTTTTGTAGAGTGGAGGTAATACCAGCACAGCTACCTCACAGGCTCACGCTAGGGAACTCGGAAGAGCAAAGTTGTTTTACAAACCTATTCCACTGCTACAATCAGGTGTATATATCTATCTCCTTCATGCTGCACCTGACAGTTTACTTTTTATACTTGGTGTTTAACGACTGTTCCAACACATGGTAGGAACGAATGACTACAAAGTCTGGTCTAAGTTGTTAAATTATTTGCATCACGTGACTAATTATGAGCAGTCGATGGGACTAATATTTGTTGAGCTCCTTTATGTTTGGTGTTTTGACATTTAATTAATTCAATACATTTCACTGAGGGCTCGTATGTGGCAGGCATTGTTCTCAGTGCTGGGAATACAGCAGTGAAGAAAACAGATGAAATACCCTGTCCTCTTGGGGGCTTCTATTAAGAAGGGAGAAACCAATAATAAACAAGATCCATAAGGAAAATTTATAGTATGTTAAGAGTGATACTCGACTAAGGAGAAAAATTAAGTATGGAAGGGAGATGGGGTATGTGTGTGGATGGAAATGCACATAAGGGCAGTCAGGAACGTCCACCCTGCAGAGAGGACAATTGGTCAAAGGCCAAGAGAAGGGGAAGGAGAGAACTTTGTGGCCTAGAGAAGATGCCGGGCATAGGGAACAGCAGCAGGACAGTATCTGAGAGTGCTCAGGGAACGGGGTATGGCTGGAGCAGGGAGTGAGGAGAGGAAGCCAGATCATATGGAGCCTCGTTAGGATTTTGGCTTTACCTGCGAGTGAGATGAGATGCTATTGAAAGTTTTCTGTTTAACTTTTCTCCATGGAAAATTTCAAACATGCAAAAAAAAAAAAAAAAAAAAAAAGATCCCCTGTAGCCATCACTCAGGCTCAAGTACACTTTGCAACCTTGTTTCATCAATTATCCTTCTCCTTATTTATTTTTTTTCTGGACCAGGCAATGTATCACTTCACCTTTAAATATCTCAGTATGTGTTATCTCAGTAAATATCTAACAGGTAAGAGAAGAGTGTTTTTTAAAACAATATCACTATTAAACCTAATAAAATTAACAATAGTTTCCTGATCTCGTCTAATACCTAATCCATGTTCAAATTTCCTGATTGTCTCAAAAATGTCTTTTTAGAGTAGGTTTGTTTGATTTACTATTCAAATAAGGTTCACTTACTGCATTTGGTTGCTTTATGTCTAAAGTCTCATGAAAACTTGCAGTTCCCCTCCTTTTTAAAATGCCATATATTTACTGCAAAAATTACATAGGTCATTTGTCCCTTACAATTTCCCACATTCTGAATTTATCTAATTGCTTCTGTGTGGTGTTATTTAACTTGTTTCTGCATTCTCCATATTTCCTATAAACTAGTGGTCATACACAGAGGCTTGATTAGATCTAGGTTCAGTTGTCTGGCAACATGTCTTATAATTGGAGCTGTCTACTTCCTTTTGCATCACACTGGGAGGCACTACATGGCTGGTTGCCCTGTTTTCAGGATATTAACATCGAACAGTGCATTTAGGTTTTGTCTTGATTACCCATCACACATTTTCTCATAGACTTTTCTTCTAATTAATTTTAGAATCCATTGATGATCTTTACTTAGATCCATACTGTTGGAGATTCCACCATCTCGGTTTTCTTAATCCTATTATTTCTTCCCAATTTATTGTCTTGTATTCTTCTGAAAAGAGTAACTTCTTCAAGGAATTATTTGATTCTCCAAAAATAGTTGGTATAAGAACTGCAAAGGGCAGAGGCATTCCGGAATGGTATATTTTTGGTATCCAAAAATCTGCTCCTCCACCAAAGCAATGGGGACATTGAAAAACATTGTCAAAGTCAACTTTTCAGAATTCTGGAAATTATCCAAAGGCTTGCAACCCTCTGAGAAGTATTTGTTCCAGAAAAATGGCTGACTTTTGGCAACAAACTTTGTTGTGTTTTAACTTGCCATATTTCCAACTCCCCTCCCCCTTTGTCTTCCTGGTAGCCTTTAAAACCACAGCCTCGGAATGATGGTAATTGTGAAAAACATCAGCCTAGCAGCCACTAGAGGGGGAAAAACAGATTTAGAACTCCCCAAAAAGCCCTCCTCCCAGGGAATTGTCAATATTTGACCAGAAGGATGGCTCCTTGGAAAAGCGCTATTCACAAGGCTTATCTTTATTAGACCTGACTCAGAGCTCACTCAAAGAGAAAAGCCCTATTCGAGGGTGTTTGTGCAATCCAATAGATGACTTTTTAAAAGTTGCAGCTGCCAGCTCCCTGAGGAAGCAATACCAGTAGCGATACCAGCAAAAAAGAGACTGAACAAAGAACTTGAAGTGAAAATCTAGGGAATGATATGTCCGTAAGGACTTTGTAAAGGTCTGACGTGTTCCTTGAAATCTAGTAGGGCTCACATGTATGCAAGGATGTGCATATGCCATCCCTACAGATCCCTTCAGCAAGGGGTGGGAAACTTGTGGGTTCAAGCCACTTGAGTACATCTCACTCCAATCATTAGCCAACTGCTAAGTTAATCAAGCAGAAACTTCAGTGACTGCAAAAGACAAGGAATACAGACTTTACAGAATTAGTCCAGGAAAGCCACTAGACAAACAGCAATAACAAATACCAGAACTCCAGTAAAAACTCTTAGGATATGATTTCCAAAGTTGCCTCATTATGTGATTTATAATGTCCAGTTTTCAGCAAAAAATTATGAGAGATACAAAGAGACAGGATAATACAGCCCACACACAGGGGAAAAAAAGGCATTCATAGAAAGTGTCCCTGAGGAAGCCCAGATGATAAACCTAATAGACAAGACTTTAAGTCAGCTATGATGAATATATTCAAAGAGCTAAAAAAACTGTATCTAAAGAATAAAAGGAAAAGTATGAGAACAGTATCTCACCAGATAGAGGGTATCAATAGAGACTGAAATTACAAAAATAGAACCAAATAGAAACTCTGGAGTTGAAAAGTACAATAACTGAAATGATAAATTCACTAGAGGGGCTCAACAGTAGATTTGAGCTGGTGGAAGAAAGAATTAGAAAACTTGAAGCTAGGTTAATTGAAATTTTACAGTTTGATGAAGAGAACAAACAAACAAAAAGAAAAATGAATAGAGTCTCAGTGATCTGTGAGATTCTATCCAGCATACCAATATAGGCATTATGGGAAACTGAGAAGGAGAAGAGAGAGAGAAAGGGGCATCAAGAATAGTTGAAAAAGTAATAGCCAAAATTTCCCTTGTTTGATGAAAATATTAACCCACGAATCTCAATAAATTCCAAGTAAACTCAAGGGGATCCATATCTAGACAAAGCAAAGTCAAAATATTGAAAGCCATCTGTAAAGAAAGGATCTTGAAAGTAGCAAGAGAAAAACAAGTTATGTGCATGGGATCCTCAGTAAGGTTTCTCGCTGACTTCTCGTCATAAACCATGGAGTCAGGAGATGACAGAATGATATGCTCAAAGTGCTGAAAGAAAAAGAATATCAAAATAAATGCTATATCCAGCAAATGTAAAAGTAACCTTTAGAAATGAACGAGAAATTAGACATTTCCAGGCATATAAAAACTGAGAGAATTTGTTGCTAGCAGACCTGCCCTACAGGAAGCACTAAAGAGAGTCCTTCAGGCTGAAAGGAAAAACACTAGACTCTAAGTAAACTCCACAGGAGCACTAGATAAGTAAATATAAAAGTCGGTATAAATATATTTTTGTTCATACTTCTTGTTCTCCTATCTGATCTAAAAGACAATTATATAAAGCAATAATTAAGAGGAGGGAGAATATCCCAACCCATTCTATGAAGCCAGAATTATCCTGATACCAAAACCAGACAAAAACATCATAAAAAAAAGAAAACTAAAGACCAGTATATCTTATGAATATAGACACAAATCTTCAACAAAAACACTTGCAAAAGAAATCCAGGAGCGTATAGAAAGGATTATACACCATGACCAAGGGGAATTTATCCCAGGAATGGAAGGTTGGTTCAATGTCTGAAAATCAATCAATGTAATACACTTGCTAATAGAAAAAAGCACAAAAACCACATGATCATCTTAATGGGTAAAAAAAGAGCATTTGAAAAGAAAGCAAACATCCTTTCATGACAAAAACCCCAAATACACTAGGAATAGAAGGAAAAATTCCTCAACCTGAAAAAGTCATCTATGAAAAATCCACAACTAATATTACGTTTAATGGAGAAAAACTGAATTATTTCTCCTTAAGATCAGGAACAAGACAAGGATGTCCTCTCTCCCCTCTTCTATTCAATATCCTATTGGAGGTTCTAGCCAAGAAAATTAAGCAATAAAAAGAAATAAAAGATCTAGACTGGTCAAAGAAAAAGCAAAACTACCTTTGTTCAAAGATGGCAAGAAAATTCTGAAAAACACAAAAATTATTAAAACTAATAAGTTCAGCAAGGTAGCAGGAAATAAGATCAATATACAAAATCATTGCATTTCTATACACACATTCATGGATCAGATGACTTAATATTGACATAAGATGGAAACCCTCCTCACATTGATCTGTAAAGTCAACATAATATCAAAATCCCGACTGATTTTTCTTGCAGAAATTGACAAGCTGATCCTAAATCAGGGAAATACAAGAGGCCCAGAATAGCTTAAACAATTTTGAAAAAGAAGAACAAAATTGGAAGACTCATACTCTTCCCGATTTTAGTACTTACAGTAAAGCTACAGTAATCAAGACAGTGTGAACCAGCATGAGGATAGACATAAAAATCCATGGTATGTAACTGAAATTCCAGAATAAAGCTGTACATTTACGGTTGATTGATTTTTCACAAGGGTACCTGGACAATTCAGTGGGGGAAAGTATAGGCTTTTCAACAAACGGTGCCGGGATAACTTCATAATCACACGCAAAAGAGTGAAGCTTGACCCCTACCTCACAACATGTAAAAAGTTAACTCAAAATTACTAAATGGAAGGGCTAAAACTCTAAACTGCCTAGATTAAAACACAGGTGTAAATGTTCACAACCTTGAATTGGGCAACAGTTTCTCAGATATGACACCAACTGCACAAGTGACAAAAACAGATAAATTGGACTTCATCAAAACTAAAAACTTCTGTGTGACAAAGGACACCACCTGGAGAGTGAAAAGACAACACATATAGTGGAATAAAATATTTCAAATCATATACTCAATAAGGGAATTTTATTGAGAATATTGTAAAGAACTCTTAGAACTGAATAAAAAGACAAATAATCTAATAAAAAACTTGGCAAAGGTACATGAAAAGGTGCTCAACATCACTAATAATCAGAGAAATGCTTGCCAAGACCACAATTCAATATCATTTCATACCTGTTAGAATGACTATTAGTATCCATCAACAGATGAATGGATAAGAAAACGTGATGTGTGTGTGTGTATATATATGTGTGTGTATACATACACACACACACACGATGGAATATTATTCAGCCATGAAAAAGAAGGACATCCTGCCATTTGCAACAACATGAATGGAACTGGAGGGCATTTTGCTAAGTGAAATGGCAGACAGAGAAAGACAAACATTGTATGATATCGCTTATATGTACAATATAAAAAAAAAGACCTCACAGATACAGGGAACAGATTGTTGGTTGCCAGAGGTGGGTAGTGGGTTGTGGGTGAAATGGATGACAGTGGTCAAAAGGCACAAAGTTCCAGTTATAAGGTAAATAAGTCCTGGGGATGTAATGTACAGCATGGTGACTATAGTTAATAATACTGTATTGTGTATTTCAAAGTTGCTAAGAGAATAGATCTTAAAAGTTCTCATCACAAGAAAAATTTGTAACTGTGTTGTGGTGGATGTTAACTAAACTATGTGGTAATTATTTTACAACATATATATATATATATATATATATATATATATATATGTCAAAACATTATGTTGTACACCTAAAAATAATACAGTTATATTTCAATTAAAAAAAAATCAGCAAAGGATTTGAATTGACACTTCCTCAAAGAAGATATATAAATGGCCTGTAAGCATGTAAATAGATCCTCAGTCTCATTAGTCATTTGGTAAATGCAAATTAAAATCACATTGAGATACCACTTCACACCCACTAGGATGGTTACAATCAAAAACCCAGATAATAACAAGTGTTTGAGAGGATGTGGAGAAATTGGAACCTACAAACATTGCTGGTGGAAGTGTAAAATTGTGCAGCTCCTTTGGAAAATGGTTAGGTGGTTCTTTAAAATGTTAAACATAGAGTACCTATATGACCCAGAAATTCCACTCCTAGGTGTATATCCAAGAATTGAAAACATAAATCTATGCAAAAACTTGTATACAAATGTTCATAGCAACATTATCCATTACAGCCAAAAAATGGAAACAACCCAAATGTCCATCAACTGATGACTGAATAAACAATATGTGGTATATCCATAAAATGAAATATTATTGGACAATGAAACAGAACAAATTACTGATTCATGCTACATCATGAACAAGCCTTAAAAACATACTAAGTGAAAGAAACCAGTTTCACAAGACAGTCATATGAAATGGCCCAAACACCCAAATCCATAGAGACAAAAAGTGGATTAGTATTATCCTGGGGCTGGGGTGAGTGGGTCAGGAATTATGACTGTGAATAGGTTTGAGGTTTCTCTTTTGAATGATAAAAATGCTACAAAATTAGGTGCTGATGGTGTTTGCACAGCTCTGTGAATATCCTAAAAAAAACCCTGAACTATATACTTTAAATAAGTGAGTTTTATGATATGTGAATTATATCTCAATAAAAATGTCTTTCTACAAAAGCAGGACGTGTGCTTGATTTTCTCTCTTTAGTTATGAAGTTTTGGGATAATAAACACCCTCCAAAGGTGTCCAGTGATTCCTCTTTTTTGGAAGGGAGCGGGAGCGGCCTTTAAATTTCTATACATTTGGTTTGCTGGCCAGAGTGTGATCCGTAAAGTGCCTTTCCCTGTCTTCCTTTCCCTGGAATATAAGCTCCATGGGGATGGAGTCTTGTCTCTTTTATTTCCATCCGTGTTCCCAGAAGCAAGAATTATGTTTGGTGCATAGTAGGTGGTCAGTAAATAGTTTTTGGTAACAAGCGAATGAATGAAAGAGCCACCCTATAGTTTCTGATCATTTGGGGCTACTTCTTTCTAGTACCTTAAGTCTAATATCCTGCTCTGTGACCACAAACAACCATTCTCCAGTTTTTGTATATTATGACTTTCTGTCTGAAGCTACTTTTTATGTTAAACTAGACCAGGCTGTGCAACTGGGGTCTTGCATAAGGGTGCATGTCAATGAGGGCAAAAATCGGGGCTGAAATCCTACCTGCTCTCTACTTGCAGAGCTGACTCCCCTGGTGCTGAGTTGATCAGCTAGGAGGAAGGGCCTCAATTTCTAATTTTGCTGTCCAGAGGGCGCCCCATCTCCTAATTCAACACTGAGGGGTTGCCACTGAACAGTCTGTCATCTTGGAAGGGGTGCTTCATTCCAAATCCCACAAAGTTATCTTATGTATTGGTGGCCATGGTTCAGATTACTGGCCCCCTGAACCTTATTTCTTTCAAAATTATTGGCTCTTTCCTGGCATCATAGCCTTCCTCATTCAGCCGAGATCCCACAGATCCAACTCATCAGCCTCTTATTAGAACCCACAAATGCAAGTTTCCCACATTGTAATTCCACCTTCTCTGTGTGGGATGTTGCAGGGAAAGCGTCACAAGCACATTGATTGGCCACACAACAAATATGTGGTCTCAAATCTCATTGGTTTCACCTTGTGCTTCTTACAGTTCTTTGATTATAATTTGGTCATTTCTGTCTCTGATTCCTGTAACTCTGAATCCAAACAAGTACTTTACTTACTTAACTAATTAGCTCCTCTCACTCTTAGATGACTGCCTAGCCACTTATTTCAAAGGAAAAATAAAGGCCCTCATGTTCTTCCCTCATCTCTCCCCATATATGTATTTTCATGACAACTAATTAGTCTCTATTTGCTTACTTGCTAAGAATTAGGTGTCCTTCCTCTGTTCTAAAGTGGATATCTATCTGTCCTTATGAACCTCATTTCCTTTCATGGGCTCACGATCCTTATTCTATCAATGATCTTTCTCCCCAGTATATTCAAACCTTACTCCCTATTCTACATTTCCCCTCAACCCACACATGTCCTCAAGTCTGTCTTACAGTTGTAGTTTCTAGTTCATGAAGGTTGACGGAACAGATGCTACTTCTTTCTCATATGAACTCTGGTTCCAAGAAATGTTTGGAAAAATCCTTTGCTACGTTGGAAAATGAGAAGCGATATTATTGTTGGACCAGAATCTGTGAATCCCTGAGGGACAAAAAGTATACAGATTATATTGAAGAAAGAGTGCACAACCTAAAGGGCTTGCAATAGAGGACTGTTCTAAATGGTAGGAATTCTTGCACTTCATGAGCAAATGACATATGTATACATTTAAAGTCATTATATATACACCATTATATATATTTAAAATCAGCTGATAGATGTACTGATAGCAAGTTGGATGGATCTTAAAAACATTGCTAAGAGGGAAAAAGTATGTGCGCATGTATGTGTGTGTATGGTCTACATGAATTCCAAACACACACATATAATACAATGCCATACATCTTCTGGGGACACAAAAATATACATATTATATACAATGGAAGAGTTGCTCATGGAGGGAGGGAAGTGGGAGTGGGGTATGGAGATCAAAGAAATTTTTTTTTCTTTTTGAGGAAGATTAGCCCTGAGCTAACATCTGCCACCAATCCTCCTCTTTTTGCTGAGGAAGACTGGCCCTGAGCTAACACCCATGTCCATCTTCCTCTACTTTATATGTGGGACACCTGCCACAGCATGGCTTGCCAAATGGTGTGTAGGTCCGCACCCAGCGAACCCCAGGCCGCCGAAGTGGAACATGTGAACCCAACCTCTGTGCCACCAGGCTGGCCTTGCTCAAAGAAAATTTTTTAAAAAACAGAGAAAAAATTAGTCCGTAATGTACCTAAAATATCTATAAAATTCAAAGTGTGATAAGCTATAGAGTAAAACTGTGGGCAAAAAGATGTAACATTTTGGAAGTTGGGCTTTCTAGGAAAACTAAAATCCAGGAGACATTCATTCACGTAACCTCAATAACATAAGGCTATGGTAAATTATAATACACCTTCTCCACCATAGGCAAGCTATGCAGATTTTAACAATATCTAGTAAGAAATAAATATTAGAAATTGTGTTCAGAGCTAATCTGCTGAGAGGCCTTCACAGGCAATGGCATTGTTTTTAAGTTGTGATAACTTTCCTTTTCAAAATAAAATAATTTCCTTGAGTCAGCATTTAGTATATCACTCTATCAATCTTAGATTTAAATCTCACTCCAGAAACATGTACTTCATCTTAGAATTTCTTTTGTATGGAAGAATTTCTTAACTTGCACTGACCAGATTCAGCCTGAGATAAATTTATGCTCACCTCCCCATGCAGAAAAAATAACCACAGTTATTGATTTAAATTTTTATTAATGAAATGGGGAAAAGGAAATACTGAGATGGACATAATTAAAATGTATTTTCCAAGGAGGCTCTTGAACAAAAGGGAGTTCTTCATTTGCCACTAAACTTTCCTCCTTGCCTGAGGTCATGATGGTTCTTTAACATGTAGGAAAAGGATCACCTTCTGCCATGCACCTGAAGTAAGTTAGCTGTTAGTAAATTGATCATTAATACACACTAAAATAAAAAACTACAGGATTTGGGGTAGAATTTTGGAAAGAAAGCTAATAGAAACATTCTCACCATTGAGATGTTTAAAAGAAACCACGAGCTTTTGACGCTTTCTGGTTTCCGTCCTCCCTTCTTTCTCCCTCCCTCCTCCCACCCACCCTTCCTTCCTCTCTCCCTTCCTCCCTTCCTTCCTTCTTTCTTTCTTTCCTTTCTTCCTTTATGTTCCTTTAGGTTGAAAGCCAAAGACAATGCTATATGAACAGATAGATCCCAAGGCACAAATTGCTCATATAAGTTTTCTACTGAGAATAAATTGCATTATTATTTAGTATAGTGTTGAATACCTATCAGTTTAAATTCTATCTAGTTGAGTAGAAGACTACACATTCTTATATGTTCAATTCATGTTTTTTCCAAGATTCCCAGGTCCCAGGCTTCTAGTTCTTTCTCGTTATTTCCTAAATCTCCCTATATGTCTTGTCTAGGATGTAGGGACAAATCACTCACTCCTTCATGTTAACTTTGCACTCCTTCTGAGTTGTTCTTAATATTGCATTGATCCTTAAGCCTGGGCCTGTGGTGTGGGCACTGGGGAGGAAATGGCAGATGTATCTTTTACCAAAGTTCTCTGATTCGGTGTTGTTGATCAACTGGAGATAAAGTTTGCCTTTAGACATGAAGTAGTAGGTGTGGAGGAAGTAGGAAAATAGTTTTATTGAAAATGGTTTTCATCACCCTTTTCAACTTCTCACTTACTCCAAAAATCTGGGTTTCTGAAAACACTAAAGATACTGCACTTTGATATTCAACTCGTTTTCTCATATTCTGAGAGTTAAAGGTATGAGTCATCAGCATTCCCATATCCCTGTTCCTGGTATCAACTTCCACAGAGCTTTTTGTTTCCACGGGAATATCTGCTGAATTAAACAGACCTGAGCAAGAAAACTGTGTATCTTCTGTCTTATTCTCTCATGAGGTGTGAACATAAAAATATTCTGTAATAAAAACACCATTGTCTAGGGCAAATTAGTTACCTTCAATTGTATAGAAACTCATGTAATGCACAATAGTTAGTACAGAGTGTTTTCAGTAACCTATAATTGCAACTTAGATATGACACTATTTATACTTAATTCTTATCAAAACCTTAGTTCTTGAAACAGAGTTCATAACAGAGGCCAATATCTTCTGATTCACCAAGGGAGAAATGAGATACTCACCACATCTTTATTATCTTCTATATTTTGCTTTTAGTATCCAATGCATCACTACACATGACACCAAGAACTGCAACGATGTGAATAGCCACAAATATTCTGAAAGGAGTTTACCGCATTTCTGTTTCCAAAAAGAAAATGTACACTCCTTATAGATCTTTATATGTTAACTCCTTAAAAATAATAAAGGTATCAGGAAATTGTGGGAAGATGAAAAATAGAAGAGAAAAACTATCCAATATATCCTTCATCTTCAGCAAGTATGGTTATTTATATATATTTTTCTTGATCATAATGATAACTGATAATTATCAAGGATGATTATAAACTGATAAATTTATGCCAAATGGATCATGAGAATCATTGATTGTGTTTTCCTGTTTATTACTGTGGATAAGGTGAGCAAATTTTCATTGAGGTCAATGAACCTCTGGAGAAGATGGAATTGGGACACTCTTGAGGTTCAGTGTTATAGGACTTATTTAATGGAGAGCTGTTTAACATTAGGCCTGTCTTTAGGAAAGGGCCCTAAAGGAGAACTCACAGGGAAGGAAGAGGAGGTTTGGATTTGTGACCTAGGCTCAACACGAGGGCTTATGTGTCCTGGGGATAGGTGGTTTCCTCCTGGGATTGTGCCTCTGACTGTAAGCCCCAATGGACCCATATCCTTGTAGGACAGTTGAGTTGGGAACAAAAATACAGAATCTGTAATATTGGAAACCCAAGTCTGAAGGCCCCAAAACACTTTTGTGACAAGGCCACCATCGGCTATTGGGATCAGTTTTCAATACTGACACTAATTGAACTGAAGCCATGGCAGTGGAAATTATGGGCATGCTGGTGGACTGCTGAGATGCTCTAGGATTCTATCAGCTGGAGGTTTGGTGTCAATATTGAACCTTTGGCTCTCAATGTTCTTGAATAACTTGAGAGGTCAACAGGAAAGGAGCTTCAAGAGGAAGATCTTGGATTTCTTGCTAATATGAACATTGGTGGTTCAAGAAAATGAATTGGAAAAATGAAAGAGTTAAGACTATCATTGCACTCCAATCCAGTACAATGACACATTCTTGTTATGCAAATATAATCTTAAGCAATATCTGGAGGTTTACATTTATTTATTATTTCACTTTAAGGTATCCTTCAGGATATGTGTCATAATATATTAGTATCCCCTATGGCAATAAGATGGTTTTTTGATGTGTCAATCTATCAATTAAACCAATCAATTTAATTGATTTCTGTTAAAGCTTAATTTTGTGTAGTGAAGCAGCTTGAAATTTAGACTATCCTTGATTAGAATAAGTGTTCTGCAAGTGAATAGCCCTGCGACCTTAAGCCAGTAGCTTAACATTTCTAAGCTTGTTTCTTTAATTGAATCAGAGACATAAATCATTCTCTGAGGAAGTTTGCAATCCCACTTGCTGTAAAATCACTTTCAAAGCTACATAGAAATAAGAAAAATTCAGCAAAATGCAAACCAACATATGATTTGGAACTAGCTAATTAACTAAGAGTTTGGGATATTGAAGTAAGGAGAGCTTCCTGAATTAGGTTAGGTATTTAAAAACAGGCAACATCCAATGGGCTCAATTCAGAAAAGTTGGTTTCTAGGTCTTGGTCAAAGTCCCAGATAGTTTGACCTTTGTAAAGCCCTGGGCAGATGGGAAAGAGCAGAAGGACAGGAATCCATACAGAAGGCTTTGGAACCTATGACTTTAATTCCTACTTAACTTGCTTAGCACTGACTCCCATCTCCTTACCCTCTTAGCTCCTTCTCCTCTCCACACCAACAAAACTATATAGATAAGTGCACATATATCCACAGTCCCATCTGCACTGAAACACAAACACAGACACACTTAGGAAGCCTGCTGACAGACAGACTGACAGACACAAAGCAGGCAGTGCAAAAATGTCCACACAGTCATGTACATACAGGACTGAGTATAGATGTACTCCAAATTACATACATGCACAGAGTTCAGCTTTATTCTGTCTGTAGACTACAGCCCTGACATTGAACATAAATCCCTGGGTACCACTAGTACATAAGGATGCTATTTCCTTCTTTGAAGATCAAATCTTGCTATAATAAACTTGATCTTTTAAGACTGGGAAAACTGGCCTCAGAGCTACAGTACCTAGAAAGAATCGAGCTATCATAAAAATATGTTGGCTACTAGGTAGGGCCAGAATTGAAGATAGTGCTAAATCACTCAAAATACATCTGTTAATATTATAATACATTCCATTTCGTTACTTGAGGTTTTGAGTGACCTTAGGTTTAGGAATATAACTTGGAGTTTGAACCACATTTGTAGTATTTGTAGCAGGTGCATATGCCAAAGAGTAAACTAATGATGAAGGTCACTACCATATCTTGCGTACTTAAATACTTTGATCACTCACCAAAGAATTTAAAATGTAATTCTAAATTTGTGATAAAATTCTCATAGAAACCTAGCACTTACCTGTGGCCAAATAACACGTTTCTTACTTGAACTAAATATTGCTAATTCAAGTGATATCAGAAGCAGACCAATCAGTGCAATGCAGGAACTTAGGACATTTGTGAATATAGTATGGGTCATCTGGAATAGATAAAAAGAATGGCCTGGTCATTGGAAGTCATCCACATGCATCATTGGCAAGTATATTCAAGTAGAAGATTTATATAAATTCTGATCTTTTCAGAATAGTAGGGATTTTAAAAGAACTGTCAGAACTGCAGATTTGTCAGGATCCCAATAGGACCGAACAATTTTGGAGAAAAATATTTTGATGTAGTGTGCATGTATTTATTCTTTCACTGACAAATAATTATTGAATATCTATTCTTTACCATGTGAACTATGCTCTGTGTTAGCAGATAAAGAGGCAGAAGAGAAACGGTCTCTGCACTCAAGGAGCTTTCAGACTACTAAACAAGTGCATATTAAATGTGAATAGAATGTAAAAAAAATGTTAACAATATAGGCAAATTCATAGTGCCATACAGGATCAGATTACCAGAGAGCAAATATTCCAGGAGTTTGCTATGGCTCATTTTAGAGTGCAAGAAGGAGAGTTGTAGGGAATTTTGTTGGAAAGATAGGGGCTATCTAGACATTTAGAATTTTATCTTGAAGATAGTAGGGAATTACATGGCTGGAGGTGCCTATTCTGTTTTCAAACCACATTCTTGTCAGGTTTTGTCCTCCAGACAATGCATATGTATAATGTTTCTGCATAATTACACTTTGTCCAAATATGAGGTCAGAAGGGTGATAAACCATATGATATTGCTGTTGGGGAAATCCTTCTCTTATTTCCTTGTTCTCATTTGTACCAGTAGAATTCTTTCTATCTTATATGAATTAGATAATAAATAGGAAAACAAACTACTGGATTCTGAAATCTATTTCACTGGATAAATCACATATGTGTCTAAATTGCTATTCATTGTTGTACAGTGATCTCTATTTATTCTTTTGGAAGAAATCTCCCTTAAAGAAAGACAATCACTTTAAAATAAAATGTTCAGCAACTCCTTTTGTTTTTTTTGAGGAAGACTGGCCCTGAGCTAACATCCGTGCCCATATTCCTCTACTTTATATGTGGGACAGCTACCACAGCATGGGTTTTTCCAAGTGGTGCCATGTCTGCACCCGGGATCTGAACTGGAAACCCCAGGCTGCTGAAAAGCGGAACGTGCGAACCCAACCACTGCACCACCAGGCTGGCCCCTCTCTGTCTCTTTTGATAGATACATTTGTTGATTTTATCATTCCTCTTTTTGCATTCATGGAGTTGATCATTTGGTTTTTATGTTTTTAATGGGGTGGATCACATTGATTTATTTTCAAATGTTAATCTAACTTTTCATTTCTGGAATTAGTCATAATGTATCGACCTTTCTATTTATATATATATTTTTTACTGTATTCTATATTTTATCTGCTAACACTTTGTTTAGGATTTTTATATCTATGGTCATGAGAGATTTTGGTCTGTAATTCTCTTTTCTTGTAATATCCTAGTAGAGATTTAGAGTCAATGATATACTGTCCTCATAATGAGTTGGGAGTTATTACCTCTTTTTTCTATTCTCTGGTAGAGAGTTGTGTAACTTCTCCAAATATACTGTAGATTTCTTTTTTTCTCCTTTTAGTTTTGTTGATTTTTATTTGTATATTTTGAAGCTATGTTAACAGGTGCTTAGATTTTTAGGATCATTACATATTCTGTTGAAGTAAACCTTTTATTATTTGAAGTGTTCCTTTTTAATAAAAAAATCTCTGATAATTTTTGCTTTAAAGCCTACTTTGCATAATACTAATATAGCCTTCTTTTGGTTGGTGTTCACAACAAATATCTTTTTTCCAAATTCTTATTAAAATCTTCTATATTTAAAGTGTTTTTTAAAAATAAATAGTAGTGGTATAAGATAGGGGTCCAATTTTATTGTTCTGCATGTTTTTTATCATAGTTTTCCCAGCACCATTTATTGAAGAGACTATCCTTTCCCCATTCGGTATTCTTGATTCTGTTGTCAAATATTAGTTGACTGTATATGCAGGGGTTTAATTCTGGGCTCTCAGTTCTGCTCCATTGGTCCATGCATCTCTTTTTATGCCAGTACCACACTGTTTTAATTATGATTGCTTTGTAGTATGGTTTGAAATCAGGGAGTGTGATGCCTCCAGCTTTGTTTTTTCTCAAGATTGCTTTGACTATTTGTTTTTTTGTGATTCCATTCAAATTTTAGGATTATTTTTTCTATTTCTGTGAAGAATGCCATTAGAATTTTGATAGGGATTGCATTGAATCTATAGATGACTTTGGGTAATATGGAAAATTTAACAATATTAATTATTGCAATCCATGTACGTGGAATATCTTTCAACTTGTGTCTTCTTCAATTTCTTTCATCAATGTCTTAAAGTTTTCAGTGTATAGATCTTTCATCTCCTTGTTTAAATTTATTCCTAACAATTTTATTATTTTTGATGCTATTATAAATGAGAATTTTTCTTTATTTCTTTTTCAGATAGCCTGTTGTTAGTGTATAGAAATAAAACTGATTTTTGTATGTTGATTTGTATCCTTCAAATTTACTGGATTTGTTTATTAATCTAACAGTTTTTTTGTGATCTTTAGGGTTTTCCACGTATAAGGTCATATCGCCTGCAAACAGAGACAACTGTTGTTTCCCTTTCTGATTTGGATGTCTTTTATTTCTTTTTCTTCCCTAATTGCTCTGGGTAGGATGTCCAGTATTATGTTGAATAGGAGTGGTGCTAGTGGGCACCCTTGTCTTGTTCCTAATCTTAAAGGAAAAGCTTTCAAGCTTTCACTGTTAAATGTGAGTGTAAGTTTACTTAGCTGTAAATTTGTCATATATGGCCTTTATTATATTGAGGTATGTTCCTTCTATACCCAACCTGTTGAGGGTTTTTATCATGAAAGGATGTTGAATTTTGTCAAATGCTTTTTCTGCATCCATTGAGATGATTGTATGATTTTTATCATTCGTTCTATTAATGTAGTGTATCACATTTATTAATCTTTCTTTGTATGTTGAACCACCTTGTATTCCAGGGATAAATCCCACTTTATCATGGTGTATGATGTGTTGTTAAATTTGGTTTGTTAATATTTTGTTGAAAATTTTTACATCTATATTCATCAAGGATATTGGTCTATAGTTTCCTTTTCTTGTAGTGTCCTTATCTGGGTTTGGTATCAGAGTAATGCTGGCCTCATAAAATGAGTTTGGGAGTGCCCTCCTCTCCAATTTTGGAAGATTTTGAGAATAATTGGTGTTAATTATTCTTTAAATCTTTGGTAGAATTCATCAGTGAATCTATCTGGGCCTGGACTTTTCAGTGTTGGGAGGTTTTTGATTACTGATTCAATCTCCTTACTCATTATTGGTCTGTTCAGATTTTTATTTCTTCATGATTCAGTTTTGGTAAGTTGTATGTTTCTAAGAATTTATCTATTTCTTCTACATTATCCAATTTGTGGGCATATAATTGTTCATAGCAGTAGTTTCCTTTGATCTTACGTATTTCTGTGGTATCAGTTGTAATGTCACCTCTTTTGTTTTTGATTTATTTAATTGAGTCCTCTCTCTTTTTCTCTTAGTTAATCTAGCTAAAGGTTTGTCAATTTTATTTTTTCAAAAAAACAAGCTCTTAGTTTCATTGATCTTTTCTATTGTTTCTCTGGTCTCTATTTCATTTATTTCTGTCTTGATCTTTGGTATTTCCTCCCTTCTGCTAACTTTGGGCTTAGTTTGTTCTTCTTTTTCTAGTTCTTTGATGTGTAACATTAGGTTGTTTGTTTGAGATCTTTTTTTTTTCCCTTAACATAGGCATTTATCACTGTAAACTTCTAAGAACTGCTTTGGTTGCAGTGCATTGGTTTTGATGTGTTGTTTTTTCATTTTCACTTGAGTTATATTTTGATCTCTCTTTTGATTTCTTCTTTGAGCCATTGGTTGTTCAGGAGTGTGTTGTTTAGTTTCCACACATTTGTAAATTTTCCAGCTTTCCTCTTGTTGTCTTCCAGTTTCAGATCATTGTTGTTGGAAAAGACACTCAGTATGATTTCAGTCTTCTCAAATTTGCTAAGACTTGTCTTGTGGACTGTCATATGATCTATCCTCAAGAATGTTCTGTGTGCACTTGAGACGAATGTGTATTCTGCTATTGGATGGAATATATTCTATATATGTCTGTTAGGTCCATTTGGTCTAAAGCATGGTTCAAGTCCAATGCTTTCCTGTTGATTTTTTTTGTCTGGATTATATATTCATTGCTGAAAGTGGAGTACTGAAGTCTCCTATTATTACCGTATTATTGTCTGTTTCTCCCGTCAGATCTGTTAATATTTGCTTAATATATTTAACTCTTTTGATGTTGGGTACATATATATTTATGATTGTTATATCTTGATGAGTTGACTCCTTGATCATTATATAATCACCTTTTTTTCTTTTGTTACCATTTTTGGCATAAAGTATATTTTGTCTTATATAAATATACTTACCCCCACTTTCTTTTAGTTTCCACTTGCAAGGAATATCTTTTTCCATTCTTTTACTTTGTGCATGGGTGTGTTCTTAAAGCTGAAGTCTCTTGTTGGCAGGATATAATTGGGTCTTTTTAAAAAAATCCATCCAGCCACTCTGTGCCTTTTGATTGGGGAATTCAATCCATTTATATTTAGAGTAATTATTGATACATAAGGACTTATTAGTGCCATCTTATTAATCCTTTCTGGCTGTTTTTTACTTCCATCATTCCTTTTCCCCTTTCTTTCTGCCTACTTGTGTGAACTGGTGATTTTTCTTGGTGTTATGCTCTGATTTCCTTCTCTTCATTTTTGTGAATTTACTGTAGGTTTTTGCTTTGTGGTTACCATGAAGCTAACATAAAATATCTTACAGATAACATAGTCCATTTTAAGCTGATAGCAACTTAATTCAATCACATCCAAAAGCTCTACCTTTTTACTCTTCCCTTTTATTTATTTATTTATTTTCCTGAGGAAGATTGTCCCTCAGCTAACATCTGTGCCAATCTTCCTCTATTTTGTATGTGGGTTGCCGCCACAGCATGGCCACTGATGAGCAGTGTAGGTCTGCATCTGGTAACTGAACCCACGCCACTGAAGCAGGGTGTGCTGAGTTTAACCACTAGGCCATGGGGCCGGCCCGCCCTGTTATGTTTTTGATGCCACAATTTACCTCTTTTTATATTGTTTATTTGTTAACAAATTATAGTGCAATAGTTATTTTAATATTCTGTTACTTTAACATTTATACTATAATTAAGTAGTTAAACATCATCATATTACAGAACTAGAGTTTTCCAAATCTTACTGTATATTTACCTTTACCAGTGTGTTGTAATTTTCATTAATTTCATGTTACTAATCAGGATCTTTTCATTTCAGCCTGAAGATCTCCTTTCAGCATTTCTTGCAAGGCAGGTCCAGTGGTGATGAACTCCCTCAGTTTTCGTTTGTCTTGGAAAGTATTTCTCCTTCATTTCTGAAGGATAACTTTGCTGGATAGAGTATTTTGGGCTGGTAATTGTTTTCTTTCGATCCAGTGAATATATCATTCCATTCTCTCCTGGCCTGTAAGGTTGTTGCTGAGAAATCTGCTGAGAGTTTAAGGGGGTTTCCTTTGTAGGTTACAATTTTTCTTCTCTTGCTACTTTTATGATTCTCTCTTTGTCTTTGATTTTTGACAGTTTTATTATAATGTGTCTTGGAGAAGCTCATTTTGATTTGAGAAAATGTATTAGCTTTATGAACTTGGATGTCCAGGTTCTTCCCCAGGTTTGGGAAGTTCTCAGCTATTATTTCTTTAAATAAACTTTCTGCCTCTTTCTCCTTCTGGAACTCCAGTAATTCTGATATTGTTCTTTTGATGGCGCCCCCTTGGCCAAATAGGTTTTCTTTGCTCTTTTTAATCCTTTATTCTTGGTTTTACTATGACTGGGATATTTCAAAGTTCCCATCCTCAAAGTCACTGATTTTATTTTCTGTTTGGTCTATTCTGCTCTTGATGCTCTCTATTGCATTTTTCATTTCATTCATTGAATTCTTCTGCCCCAGATTTTCTTTTTGGTTCTTTTTTTATGATTTCTATCTCTTTGTTAAATTCCTCATTTTGTTCATGTATTATTTTCCTTATTACGTTGAATTGTCTTTCTGTGTTTTCTTGTAGCTCACTGAGTTTCCTCAAACTAGGAATTTTGAATTCTTTATTGGGTAAATCACAGAATTCCATGTCTTTTGGTTTGGTTACTGGAGGATTATTGTGTTCTTTTAGTGATTCCATGTTCCTTGATTCTTTATGTTCTCTAGAGTTTTGTGTTGATGTTTTCACATTTGAAATAACAGTCACCTCCTCCAGTCTTTACTAGTTGTCTTCAGGTGGAAGATCCTTTCCACTGGTCCTGTTTATATCTGGGGCTTTATCCTATCTTGTATGGGTACACCTGTTTCATGCTTCTTTCTCCCACTTGTGGCAGAATTCTTTAGCTCATGTGTCTTGTCTTGATCTTACAACTCACCAAGCCAGCTGATGGAAACATTTTGTTTTCCTAAAGATGGCACTACATCTCAAGTTTGTGGTTTCTCCCTTTCCGTAGACCCTGGCCTGTTTTCTGTTGGCACTCTCTGTCTACTGGAGCTCAATTTCTCACCACCCTTGGGTGCACAAGGAGCTGGCCTCAGAGTGGGGGGAGGTGTGGGTTTGGCACTTGGGGCACTGGAGGTGGCTGTGGGCCAGGTTGGGGGATCCTCAGGTGAAGTTTTACCAGCAGCTCATGATGGGCATCTTAGTGGAGTCCAGAATGCAGTCAGCAGGAACCACATCCATTTAATGCCCTCTATACTCTTATCTTCCTCTTTAGCGATCTCTTCCCTCTCCCAGTCATGGAGGTCTAGCTTCAATACTTGGTGGTGAAGGAGAGAAACAGGTTTCTCCCGCAACATCCAGCACTGCTAGAGAAGCTGGACATTCACTAACTGTTCTCCTTTTCCCCCATAGGAGAAATCACCAGTGGCTAGCTCTGCCTCATGCTGCACCACTCTGAGGGAGGGGCAGTACTGGCAAACCTCCTCTTACCCTCTCCAATGCATCCAAACTCACACTGCTTTTTCTCTAATGGAGTACTGGCATCTCTCCTCAGGAAACCTGAACTGCTACAAAGGCCCTCTTGTCCATGGGTGTCTGCCCAAGTCAGTGCTCTGCAGGTGTTACCCAGCCACAGTTGAGAGAGGCCAAGGCCAATTCACAGGTTCCTACTGGCTCCACAGCCCATCCTGAGGTCTATCTGCTTATCACTTGATGCACAGGTGGATGAGACTGCTCCTGGGGCACTTGGCTTATGGGGTTGGATCCCACAACTCCCACAGACACACTTGTACATGGATGGATGCCAAATTTCATCTGTTAAAGAGGGGGACAAAAAGGAGGCTGTCTTATGCTGCCATGATGCTGACGTCCAATCCTTTTATTTATGGAGACTTGAGGCTTGTTTTATGGCCTACTGTGTGATTTATCCTGGAGAGTGTCTCATGTGCACTTGGAAAAACTGTATTTTGCTATTATTGGGTGGAGTGTTAAATTGATGTTTATGAAATCGAATTGGTTTATAGTGTTGTTTAATTCTTCTATATCCTTGTTGATCTTCTGCCTAGTTTTTCTATCCATTATTGACAGAAAGTTATTTAAATTTACAACTATTATTGATGAATTGTCCATTTCCCACTTAAATTCCATCAGTTTTCTTCACCTATTTTAGGGCATTTTTTGTCAGGTGCATATCCTCTTGATGGATTGACCCTTCCGCCCTTATACAATGTTCTTTCTTTAGTAACAATTTTTGTCTTATGGTGTATTTTGTCTAATATTAATATAGACAATCCAGCTCTCTTAATTAGTTTACATGGTATACTTTTCTCTTTCCACTTGAAATTTATTCACATCTTTGAATCTAAAATTTATCTCTTTTAGACAGCATGTAGTTGGTTAATGTTTTTGATTATCAATTCTGCCAATCTTACTTTTTATTGAAGTATTTAATCCACTTGCATTTAATGTAATTACTGATAAGGTAGGATTTGTGTCTGGCATTTTGCTTTTAGTGTCATATTTGTCTTATGTCTTTTTTGTTACTCTATTCTTCCATTACTGCCTTCATTTTTCTTAAATATATATTTCATGGTGTGCCCTACCAGTTCCTTTGTTTCCTTTCCTATATATTTTTAGTCAAGTTTTAGTGGTCTCCTTGGAGATTCCAATTAGCATGTTAATTTAAAATAATCTATTTTGGATTAATATTAACTTAATTTGTGTAGTATATCAAACTTTGCTCCAATATAATTCTGCTCCCCCCATTTTCTACTACTATTGTTATGCAAATTACATATTTAGATATCATGAGCCCATGAGCACAGCTTATAATTACTGCTTTATTCCATTGTTTTTTAAATCAGGTGGGAGAAGAAAAGAGTTATAAACAAAATGCATTTATACTATCTTTATATTTACTTATGTAGTTACCTTTACCAATATTCCTTATTTCCACATGTAAATTCAAGAACTATCTGGGGTCCTTTCATTTTAGCCTGAAGGACTCCCTTTAACTTTTTTTGTAGTGCAGGTGTACTACTGACAAATTCTCTCAGTTTTAAAAAAATCTGTTAGTGTCATAATTTATCCTTTAGTTTTTGAAGTCTAGTTTGGCTGGATAAAAATTTTTTGAAATATTTCTTCCAAACATTGAAAATATCATCCCACTGCTTCAACTCTCTGATTTCTGATGAGAAGTCAGCTATTAATCTTATTGAGAATCTCTTATGTGTTACATATCATTTTTCTCTTCCTGCTTTCAAGATTTTCTCTTTAGTTTTGAATTTCATCAGTTCGACTATGATGAGTCTATATGTGGATCTTTTTGAGTTTATTCTGCTTGGAGTTTATTGAGCATCTTTAACATTTAGAATATTATTTTCCATCAAGTTGGAAAGTTTTCTGCCAATACTGATTCAAAAATGTTTTCTGCCCCCTTTTTTTCCTTCTTCTCTTTTGCAGACCTCAATTATATGTACAGTGGTGTGCTTGGTGTCCTACAGGTCTCTGAGCCTGTGTTCACTTTTCTTTATTTTTTATCTTTATAACCCTCATATTAGATGATTTCTATTGACCTATCTTCAAGTTTTCCGATTCTTTCTTTTGTGACTCTAGTCTGTTTTTTTATCTCCTCTAGTGAATTCTTCATTCAGTGTTTGTCCTTTTCAACTCTAGAATATTTAATTGCTTCTTTTTTTAAAATAATTTCTATCTCATTATTGATATTATCTATTTCGCGAGACATGATGCTTATACTTTCCTTTAATTCTTTAAATATTGTTTTCTTTAGTTCTTTGCACATGCTTCTAACAGAGTATTTAATGTCATTGAGTATTAAGTTCAAAATCTGTGCCCATTAGGCCTATTTGCTGTTGGTTGCTTTTTTTCCTGCATATGTGAAATATGTTTCAGTGTCTTTGCATGTTTCATTTTTTTTAAAGATTTTATTTTTCCTTTTTCTCCCCAAAGCCCCCTGGTACATAGTTGTGTATTTTTTAGTTGTGGGTTCTTCTAGTTGTGGCACATGGGACACCACCTCAGCATGGCCTGATGAGCAGCACCATGTCTGCGCCCGGGATCTGAACCAGTGAAGCTCCGTGCCGCTGAAGCGGAGTGCACGAACTCAACCACTCGGCCATGGGGCTGGCCCTGTTTCATTTTTTTTTTAATGGACATTTTTTATATAATTTATTGTAACAAATTTAGTATTAGATTATTCCCGTCCCTCTGGAATTCATTAGTTTTGCTGTATTCTGGTAGTTGCTTTTCTTGTTTCTGCTTGTTTAGTGACTTTTCTGGACCCATTCTGTAAATATTCTTTTCCTTCATGTGGGGTCCCTGAGTTCTCTGCTATCTTTTTAAAAAGTTCTTTTTTTAAAATCCTGTCTTCCTAGGGGTTACCCCTGGGTCAGTATAATTTAATGCCAGTCAGTAATCCTTTGCCAAGGGGTATCTGTGTGAGAACATACACCTTAAAACTTCAGTCAGTTTACAAGACAGACTTAGCTTTAACTTCGTGTTTGCTCAGAGCCTCAAAGTCCACCAGAGGTGAATGAATGGGTCCCTCTCCTTTCCCAGGTCTTTCCTGGGCATGCATACAGCCTTCCACATGTATACAGCATTTTTGATCTCTGAGAACATGTTGGAGCTTCTCAAAGCTCCCCATGGTTTTCTAGTTATCCAGGATTTTCTTTTAAATTTCTGGCCAGGCTTTTGTTCACCTCAACTGAAATCACAGCTTGATGCAGCTGCACTGCTGCCAGCAGATTGATATTGTTTCAGTAATTCCATGATGGTAGTGATTTTCCTTTGTTTTCACTGAGATGAGGTCTGTATCCAAACAAATAGCCACACTGCCCTGAGAATAGAGATTTTTCAGGTTGCTGAAAGTTCAAACAAAATATTGACTGTGCTCAGAGGGTGGTGATTTTAAGAGAGCATCAAAGGATGTCAGTCCTCTCAGCTGTCTGCAAGACTGCAGACTTTTCATGTTATCATGCAAACCAGCTGGGGATTGAGGGGAAATGGGAATAGCTCCAAGTTAAAATATTACAGAACCCTCTATTTTTTGAGGTTTAATAGTATCACTTGGATAGACAATTTTCAGTTTTTATTGTGACTCTAGTTAATTTCCAGTGTTCCAAAATCATTAATTTTAGTTGTTTCTGTGGAAGAATGACCTCATGGATTTGCTTACTCTGCCATTCAAGAAGTCAGTCTCCTAGCACTAACATTGATAATTAGTCTAATTTCTTATTTGTCCATTTAACTACCTGTCAACATAAAACTCAACATTCTCTAAGGGAATCAACATAATCTGGACTCTTTACAATATCTCACTCCATACAACCATTGTCCACCATACAATCAAAAGTTCCCAGATATGTGAAGAAGCAAGAAAAAAGGAAGCTAATAACAGATACTGGGTTATTTCAAGATATCCAAATTTACATGTCATAACCAACATTTTAACTTGCATTAAATGATTTATCATATAGAAATTTAACTCCACGATTAACTTCATACATCCTGAATTATTTTTATGGCTAATGAAATGTAAAAAGTTTTCAGTAATTAGAATTTATCCTTTTTTTTGATAAAAATGCAATAGACACCTAAATGCTGCCTCCTTAGTGACTCTCCTTCTGACAAATAAAACTGTTCTCTCTAGAGTTGTCACAAACATTCTGACTTACCCAGCATCTTTCACGGGTCTTCTCTAACATCATTGTACAGAATCCTGCAATCACAAACTGGAAACAAAACTCACATTTATTAGTACTCAGTGATTATGTTTATATATAAGTAAGAGAATTCTGAAATGCTGTAACATGAAGAATATCATCTTAATTCTGTAGTGGGACCATTGAGAAAATCATCCAGGAAATAATTCAAGGTTTCTCTATTACAGAGATGGAGGAAAGCATGAAGTCTCTTGTCACTAATGTAACACATGTATTGGAAACAGAATCTAGGGGCAATGGACTTTATGGGGCAAAAGGAGTGTCAAATTTTACTTAGTTTTTGTCAATCTTATTTATTTACCCCATAAGGGAATTACAACAAAATATATCCAGTGAGTGAATTTACTACTAGGCAATGTTACATCTTGGTGATTTCACACGCAAGCACTTTTAATATAATGTTAGAAATATTTTATTAATAGAATAGTCATTCAGAAAATATTTAAGCTTCATTTCACTTGTTTAAATATAAGAATCAAATAGTGTCTTCCATGAGTAGCTTGTTCTGAGACCTTCCATCATTTCCTAAAACTTGTTAGAAAGATGGCAGTTATGGTGTATCAGAAATTTATTTTTTTCATGGGTGCAACTTTTATGCATATGTAGAAACTTCCCACAGCATTAAAAAATTAACTATTCAGTTACTAGTCTAGGAAAGCAATGTTCTTTCCCCAGGAAAATGGGGCTACTAACATGTCAATACTAAATAGCATTTTGGGGTCAGAAGGATCTGAATTTGAATTCTTTGCACTTTGCTTTCTATGTGACTCAAGAGAACCTATCAAGTTTTTCTTTTTTCATTGGTAAAGTGGTGATTAATATTTTTCACCTTGTTGTGTTACTGTGTTGTTGTTGTAATAGTTACATATAAAGCAATTCGCTGAATTGTTTATAGCCAACTTGGTCCTACATCTTCCACCTAAGGCTCAGAACTACATTTTCAGAATTGCTTTCCTTGCATGGTTCCCAGTTACAATTGGATAAGAGAGAATCTCAAGCAATATTTGGAAGGGAGAAAGGAAGCAGAAATAATTATTCTCGGAAGGTCAGAGTGATCAGACATGGCAACTGTGGCCTCATTTTTCTCTATCCTTTGTTATATTTCCATTTTGTCTTCCAGAAGCAACAGTTTCCTGACTTTTACATGACCTTCCCTTTGCAACGCCACTCTGGTGGCCAGGCTTCCATGGCTTCTTAGATTTAATTACAACTTCAACCTATCCACTCATGCTCCTTAGGCAGGAGCAGTTAGTGACTCTCTTTATGGTTCTCCAATTCTCCCTTCCACATCTTATCATCTCTAGGAACTCCCACATTTATGAAGGCTCCAATTCTCATATAGTTTCTACATTCACATCAATCTTGTAGTGGCTGTGTTTTCTTTACAAAACCCTGCACTGAAATAAGCACTTTGTCACAAGGTCCAAAATTTGGACATTGGCAAATATTATTGAGTTTTTATTACTTTCTGTTATATTTTCTACTTCCACATATCTTACTTGGGATTCTTCTTAGACCTTTGAAATGAGTGCTTCTTTTGTCTTCCAGCTACTTATCTTAGACATTCTACATAAAGCAAGAGAATACTGTTCCTCCTCAGCATCCTGGACTTCCTCCATTTGAGATTCTCATTATAGAAAAGCCTCCCAGAAAATCAAAACATAAAATAAAGTCATCAAAAAGAAAACTACCACAAGGACAATGTTATCTCTTTTAATCTCAGGCAAAATCATGGTCATAAATAAAATTGCTGTAGTTACTTATCGCATGTTGCAGCGGCTTCTTCACAAAGTGCAGAGGCTGAGAGAGAGTAACATGAGAGCTGAGATCATATGATAAAAGAGACCTGAAGTCTTGAAGCCTGGAGGAAAGAGTTTTCCAGGGAGAGGAAATGCAAGCACTTACAGAGGAGAAGTCTTTATTTGTTTACAGAATAGAACAAAGACTAGTGTGCCTGTAATAGAACGAATGAGGGATCATCACCCCATATGAGATTGCCCTAGGATCAATTGCTATCCTTTAGAAGAGCACACTCTTTCTTTTCATAACACTTACATTAGAAACTTTTAGGGGCTGGCCTCGTGGCCAAGTGGTTAAGTTCACGCGCTCCACTGCAGCCAGCCCAGTGTTTCGTTGGTTTGAATCCTGGGCATGGACATGGCACTGCTCATCAAACCACGCTGAGGCAGCGTCCCACGTGCCACAACTAGAAGGACCACAACTAAGAATATACAACTGTGTACCAGGGGGCTTTGGAGAGAAAAAGGAAAAAAATAAAATCTTTAAAAAAAAAAGAAATTTTTAAATATATGCTTGCTTGTTTACTCTCTATCTCCTCAACTAAGAAAGTGAGGTCTATGAAAGTAGAGGAATTTTTTATCTTACTTAAACTTAATGCATGTCTTGTTTATTGTTTTATTCCAGTCCCTAGAGCAGTTCTTGCACATAGTGGTTGTCCAATATATTTCTTTACTGAAAGAACGAAAATATAATTTAAACAACATAACATGAACATTTAAAAATTAAGTTAAACAAATGTGTGAAAAGCTCTTTCAATAGATTCTGTGTCTTCTGATTTATTCCTTCAGAGTTCGCTTTCAACTAGGTCCCAGATGATAGAGACCATAAGAGAGAGCATCTTGTGAAATCTCAATCAAGATCCCTTCAGGTTTATTTGGTATGTATGTGTGTGTATGTTAATTACTAACTGATTCCAAAATTTACAAAAGTGATGCAAGAAAGCCAAGATAATCTCGAAGAAGAACAAGACAGTAGGACTCACTATAGTGACATTAAAAGTTACTTAAAACCATAGTAGTACTAGTACAATTGCAATACCAGTATAATTATAGAAAAATAGAGAGTTCAGAAGTGTATTCAAACCTATATGGACACTTGATTTATAGAGGCAAAAATAATCTTACATCCAATAAATGGTGCTTTTGAAATATCTATATTATAAAAACATGAAATTTAACCCCTAATTCATATCATAAACAAAAGTAAATTCTAGGTACGTTGGAAATCTAATGTAAAAGGTAAAACAATTCAGCTTCTAGACTGTAATATAAAAATATCTCCTTGACCTTAAAGCAGGAAATGATTCATTAAATTGGGTATAAAAAATACTACTCAGAGATCTCAAGATGGCAGCATAGGCAGACTCTAAGCTCATCTCCTCCCATGAATACAACCAGGTTACAACCATTCTTGGAAAAATTACCTCTGAGAGAGAACTGAAAACTAGATAAATATAACCCCCATAACAAGGGACAGTCTTGGCTGAGGTGGAAGAGGCATAAATTCCTTCTGGAGAGAAAAAAGCCACCTTTGTGAGTCATGGAGCTTCATAGCTGGCTGGGAGAAACCCTAAGGTATGCAGCCTTCCCTGAAAGAGCAGGGATCTGAGTGGGGGGATGCAATACTGCTATAAGCATCCTTCAGACTCAGCACAACTGAGATGAGTGTCATATTATCTGGCTTTGCTGGCAATTAACTGCAATGGAGAATAGTCCTAGAAAAGATTGACATAGCAGAATAAAGCCAGCTCTAAAAGGGCCCACGCAAAACTTCACCCATCTTGGAAAGCAATCTAGAATCATCAGAAAGAAAGGTGCATAGTCCTTTGGCGAAAAGAGATTCACCTGGTAGGCTCTGGGTGCATCTTGGTGAGACCTCCCTGGGATCTGAGACATTGTTGTCAGCCATTGTTATGATCTAGCACAGGGATGCTGACACAGATGCTGTCAGATGCCATTGAGTTCTGCCCTTGGCTTGTTAGCCCAGGGGTCTGCCATGCCCAGTAGAGTGTCAATTTAATCCAGCTCAGCCAGAGCAGGCTGCCTGCCCAAGGACTGGCCCTGCCCAACAGGAAGCCCTCAGGCTACTTGTTGGCCTGCATAGACTGGGTGCCTCAAACCTCTGCAGGCAGGCAAGTGTGTTCGCCTCTGTGAGACAGGGTCTGTGAGAGGAGGAGGTGAAGTGTGTGTGTGGGGCATTGGTGGAGAGCATGCTGGCCTCTGCAATGGGACAACTGGCTACACTCCAGGGAGTTGGGAAGTGTGCATGGGCCAGGACTGTGTTGATAGTGTGTGTGGACCTGTGAGAGAAGGGGCTTATCAGTGGCAGAAGACCTGTACTTCACAAAAAGCCACAAAGGGGATCGGCTCCACCTTACAAAGCTGAAACAATTGGGTGCTTCCATGCCTGGGGACAGCCCCACTCAGCTGCAATCCTAAGAGGGCTCACAACAGCCTTGCAGGCCTGAGGCCTACAGCAATTATAAGCCCCTGAGCGTAGAAACCAGCCACAATGGGTGCCTACTCACTTAACAGAAAAACTGCAACAGGAGTGTGCTATTAGACCTTGCAGCCAACTGTTATGGGGCTCCCCAAACCCAGTTTACAAACAGCTGGCTGGGAGGGGGAAAGCCTAGACTCCCTGGGTACCTACACTAAGAGCAATCCTGCTGCAGCAGAAGAACACACGTAATCTACACAGGAGTCACTCCTGGAAAACTGGGACTCATCACAAGAGGGAAGCACACTGTTGGGCTTCAAAAGGCGTCTCTTACAAAAGGCCACTTCTCCAAGATTAGGAGACATAGCTGACTCTCCTAAAACACAGATATAAGCCCAGAGAAAAAGGCAAAATGAAGAGGTAAAGGAACACGTTCCAAGCAAGAGAACAGGACAAAACCCCAGAAAAAGAACTAAATGAAACAGAAGTAAACAGTCTACCTGACAAACAGTTCAAACAAAAAGTCATAAAGATGCTCACTGATTTTGAGAGAACACTGGATGAACACAGTGAGAACGTCAACAAAGAATTGGAAAATATAAAAAAAGAACCAATCAGAAATGAAGACTATAATACTGGAAATGAAAAATTCACTAAAGGGACTCAATAGCAGAGTAGATGATACAGAAGATTGGATCAGCAAGCTGGACAAAAGACTAGAGAAAATCACCCAAGCTGAACAGTTAAAATAAAAAAGAATTAAAAAGAGCAAGTACAATCTAAGGTACCTGTGGGACATCATCAAGCACATTAACATTCATATAATAGGTGTCCCAGAAAGAGAAGAGAGAGACAAAGGGGCAGAGAATCTATTTGAATAAATAATAGCTGAAACCTTTCGTAACCTAAGGAAGGAAGAACTCCAGGTGGAGGAAGCACAGAGAGCACCAAACTAGATGAACCCAAAGGGGCCCACACCATGACACATTATAAGTAAAATGTTGAGAATTAAAGGTAAAGTTAGGGGCCTAAAAGCCACAAGAGAAGGGCAACAAGTTACATACAAATGAAACCCCATAAGGTTATCAGCTGACTTAGCGGAAACGTTACAGGCTAGAATGGAGTGGCATGACATGTTAAAGTGCTGAAAGGAAAAAACCTAGAGCCAAGAATACTCTGTCTGGCAAGATTATCATTCAGAATGGAAGGAGAGAGAAAGATTTTCCCAGACAAGCAAAAATTAAAGGAGTTTATTACCAAGAAACCAGTTGTACATGAAATGCTAAAGTGACTTATTTAAGTGGGAAAGAGAAGACCACAAACAAGAACAAAAAAATTATCAAAAAATCCAAAAAACAAATATGCAATAAAATCACTGGCAAAGGCAAAAATACAGTAAAGATAGTACAATATCATAGGTAGATCAACTACCTATGAAGATAATATGAAGGTTAAAAGACAAAAGTACTAAAATTACCTATTTCTATGATAAGAGTGTAAAGGATAGACACACACAAAATAAGAGGTTAGATATGATTTCAAAAACACAAAATGGAGGAGGGGAGTAAAAGAGTAGAGCTTTTAGAAAGAGGTCAAACTAAAGAGACTATCAACTCGATATAGATTCCTATATACGTAGAATATTATATATGAACCTCATGGTAATCACAAATCAGAAACCCATAATAAATACACAAATAAGTTAGAAAAAGGAAGTCAAACATTTTACTAAAGAAAGCCATCAAAACTCCAGGGAAGAGAGTAAGAGAAGAAGAAAAGAACGGAGAAGAACTACTAAAACACCCAGAAAAAACAGTGACAAAATGACATAAATACATATTTATCAATAGCTGCTTTAAATGTTAATGGACAAAATGCTCTAATCAAAAGGTATAGGGTGGCCAACTGGATTAAAGACAAGACTCACATTTATGCTGCATACAAGAGATACTTCAGACCTAAAGAGACTCGCAAACTGAAAGTGAAGGGATGGAAAAACATACTCCATGCAAATGGCAAAGAAAAGAAAGCGAGGGTAGCAATACTTATATCAGACAAAATAGACTTTAAAACAAAAACTGTAACCAGAGACAAAGAAGGGCAGTACATAATGATAAAGGGAACAATCCAACAAGATGATATGACACTCATAAATATCTATGCACCGAACATAGGAGCACCTAAATATGTAAAGCAATTATTAAAAGACATAAAAAGAGAAATAGTGACACAATAACAGTAGGGGACTTTAACGCTCCACTTACAGCAATGGATAGATCATCCAAACAGAAGATCAATGAGGAAATATTGGTCTTAAATGACACATTAGACCAGATGGACTTAGTAGATACATATAGAACATTACATCCAAAACCTGCAGAATACACATTCTTTTCAAATGCTCATGGAGGATTCTCCAGGATTGATCACATATTAGGCCACAAAACAAGTCTCAATAAATTTAAGATCGAAATAATAATAAACGTCTTTTCTGACCTCAAAGGTATGAAACTATTCGCAGACAACATGATTTTATATTTAGATAACCCTAAAGAATCCACTAAAAAACTTTTAGAAATAATAAATGAATACAGTCAAGTTGGAGGATACAAAATTAACATACAAAAATCAGTTGTATTTCTATACACTAACCATGCAGTAGCAGAAAGATAAATTAAGAATACAATCCCATTTACAACTGCAGCAAGAAGAATAAAATATCTAGGAATAAACTTAACCAAAGAGGTGAAAGATCTGTAGACCTAAAACTATAAAACATTGTTGAAGGAAATTGAAGACACAAAGAAATGCAAAGATATTCTGTGCTCTTGGATTGGAAGAATTAACATAGTTAAAGTGTCCATACTTCCTAAAATAATTTACAGATTCAATGCAATCCCTTTCAAAGTTCCAATAACATTTTTCACAGAAATAGAACAAAGAATCCTAAAATTTATATAGAACCACAAAAGACCACAAATAGCCAAAGGAATCCTGAGGAAAAAAAAAGGAAGCTGGAGGTATCACACTCCCTGATTTCAAAACATACTACAAAGCCATAGTAACCAAAACAGCATGGTGCTGGCAGAAAAACAGACACATAGATCAATGAGACAGAATTGAGAGCCCAGAAATAAACCTACACATTTGTGGACAACTAATTTTCGACAAGGGAGCCATGAACATGCAATGGAGAAAGGACAGTCTCTTCAATAAATGGTGTTGTGAAAACCGGACAGCCACATGGAAAAGAATGAAAGTAGACCATTATCTTACACCATGCACAAAAATCAACTCAAAATGGATTAAAGACATGAATGTAAGATCTGAAACCATGAAACTTCTAGAACAAAACATAGGCAGTACACTCTTTGACATTAGTCTTAGGAGCATTTTTTCAAATACCGTGTCTGACCAGGCAAGGGAAACAATAGAAAAAATAAACAAACGGGACTACATCAAACTAAAAAGCTTCTTCACAGCAAAGAAACCATCAACAAAACAAAAAGACAACCTAACAACTGAGAGAAGACACTTGCAAAGCATATATCAGATAAGGGGTTAATATTCAAAATATACAAAGAACTCATACATCTCAATAACATAAAAACTAACAACCCAATTAAAAAATGGGCAAAAGACCTGAACAGAGATTTCTCCAAAGAAGATATACAGATGGCCAATAGATACATGAACACATGTTCAACATCATTAACTATCAGAGAAATGCAAATCATAACTACAATGAGATTTCACCTCACTCCTGTCAGAATGGCTATAATGAATAAGACAGGAAACAACAAGTGTTGGAGAGGATGTGGAGAGAAGGGAACCCTTGTACACCGCTGGTGGGAGTGCAAACTAGCACAGCCACTATGGAAAACAGTATGGAGTATCCTCAGAAAATTAAGACTAGATCTACCATATGATCCAGCTATTCCACTGCTGGGTATTTATCCAGAGAACTTGAAAACACAAATGCCTGAAGATACATGCACCTCTATGTTCATGGCAGCACTATTCACAATAGCCAAGACTTGGAAGCAACCTAGGTGCCCATCAGGGCACAAATGGATAAAGAAGATGTGGTATATATACACAATGGAATATTATTCAGCCATAAGAAATCATGAAATCCGGCCACTTGTGACAACGTGGATGGGTCTGTAGGCTGTTATTCTAAGTAAAATAAGTCAGAGGGAGAAAGTCAAATAGCATATGATCTCACTCATAAGTAGACGATAAAAACGACAAACGAACACATAGCAACAGAGATTGGATTGGTGGTTACCAGAGGGGAAGAGGGGAGGGAAGAGGGCGAAATGGGTGATTAGGCACACGTGTGTGGTGATGGATGATAACTAGTCTCTTGGTGGTGAACATGATGTAATCTACACAGAATTTGAAATATATTACGATGTACACCTGAAAAAAATACTACCCATACAGGAAAAGATTGCTACATTGGGCTATACTAAGATTAAGAACTTTTTAATCAAAAGACACATTTAAGGGAGAGAAAAGCCCACACCACAGAAAAGATGTTTAGGACACATATACTGACAAAGAGTTTGTATCCAGAATATATAAAGAAGTACAGCAAATTAGTACAAAAAAGGAGAGACAATCCGATTTAAAAATGTGAAGAAACTTGTATAAGTACTCAAAAAAATAGGATGTCAAAATAGCCAATGAACAAATGAGAAGGTTCTCTACCTCATTAGTCATCAAGGGAATGCAAACTAAAACCGCAAATTAAAAGCACTAACCAGAATGGCTAAAATCAACAAAACTGACAACACAAAGTACTGCTGAGGATACAGAACAACAGTAATTTTCATAACCTGCTAACGGGTGTGTATATTCATAAAGCTACTTGAGAAAAGCTTGGCTTTATATACTAAAGTTGAGTATATGCATAACTGAAGACCTGGCAATTTCATTTTTGTATATAAACCTAAAAGATTTTTCTGTACACGTCTAACTGAAGGCATGTACATGAAAGTTACTAATAGCCCAAACTAGGAGTATTGTAATACTCCAAACTGGAAGCAACACAAATATGCATCCATTAGATTAAATAAATAAACTAGAGTAGATTAATACAATGGAATACTAATCAGCAATAATCTGAATGAACTACAGTTGTATCAATAACAAGGGTGGATTTCACCATCATAAGTTGAGCAAAGAAGCCAGATACAAAATAATACATACTGTATGATTCTAATTATATAAAGCATAAAAACACCTAAGAGTATTATATGATATTAGGAGTCAGATTAGTGGTTAGGATAGGAGGGAGAGGTTACTGACTGGAAGGGATCTGAGAGGGACTTCTGAGGTGCTAAGACTTTTTTTTTGATCTAGGTGTTGTTACACCGATGTATTCACTTTGTGATAACTGAGATGTAAAATTATGGTTTTGGACTTTATATTTTATTTAAACATTAAAAAAAATTAAAAACAGAATAACAATAGCACCTAACTCACATACATTCTCTCGAATCACTTCAGATTATTCAGAGAATTAATACAGAAGCTAACGTACCAAATCCAATTCACTGTCAGCAGTTTTCTTCTGGAATTGTTTTTTATTGAGTGGGAAAACTTGAGTTTTTTCTCTCATTAAAATTTTGAGTCAATGTTTTAATAACCCCATCCAAGTATGAGTGGTTATAACGTCTTCCTGTTCACGTTGAAATAGGTACATGGAAAATGCTGGTGACATCCTGTAAGAGCCAGAGCTAATATTCCTATGAAGATCTCGTAAAAATAATTGAAAATAGAGACGGTATTTTCACGGGATGAGAGATGAACTCATAACAGTTAAAATATTCTTGATCGTGAACAACATCCTTCCTACTCCCTCACCCAGGAATACCTTCAAAGGCCCTTTCTCCCATTTCCCCACAATCAGTCTGGTACTTAATGGACTCAAAATACTTTAAAAAAATTTTTTAATTTTTTTTTTGAGGAAGATTAGCCCTGAGCTAACATCTGCTGCCAATCCTCCTCTTTTTGCTGAGGAAGACTGGCCCTGAGCTAACATCCATGGCCATCTTCCTCTACTTTATATGTGGGATGCCTGCCGCAGCATGGCTTGACAAGCAGTGCGTCTGTCCACACTCAGGATCCAAACTGGTGAACCCTGGGCTGCCAAAGTGGAATGTGTGAACTTAACTGCTGTGTCATCAGGGTGGCCCTCAAAATACCTTTTTTTTAAAGAATAAAAGAATTTATCTTAGTCTGAAGTGTAAGTTTGTTGAGATTAAGTAACATATTATTTATTTTTCTTTTAATTCTCACATCTAGCAAAATGCCAAACACAAATTAAATGGTAAATAAATGTTTCTTGAATAGAATCAAAATATATATTAACAGAGGAAATAGTCTGAGACAAATTGTTTGAGTTAAACAAATAAAAAATCCCAGATCATTTAAAATACTACTTTTATATCATGAATGTGGATATATGTGACAATTTTTACAATGGCAACCTGGTTTTTAACCAGAATATTATTTGAGATAATAATACAATTGACTCATCTGTTCTTCACTTAGAATCTATTTTATTTGGCACCTCTAAAGTGAATTAAGGCTCTCACTTTTCTTGTCCAAACTGCAGGGGCCTCCTCGCTTCCTGAGATCTAATCTCTTACTACTCATAGAATGAGGGTATTAAAACAGTAACTGTGGCACTGTCTTTAGTCAGAATACTCTTGTCCAGGGCTGTCCAACAGAAATATAATGCAAAGAATATACAGAATTTTAACTCTTCCAGTACCACATTAGGAAAAGGAAAAAAAGATGTGAAATTGATTTTATTATATTTTATATGACCCTATATATCCAAAATACTATCATTTCGATGTAGTCGTCATATGCCATCCAAAGAATCCTGTCTTCTCTTGATGTACCCAAAGTAGCGCAGCCTCAGTTTTATCATTCTTGTCTCCAGTGACACTTCAAGCTTAATTTTCTGTAGGACTCACTTTTGTTCATCTTTTTCAACATAGAATCAATATAAAATTATGATATATTTTACATTTTTACTACATATTTTCATTATTTTACACGTTATACTTTTCTATTAAGGTTTTGACATCTGGTGTGTACTTCACATTTACAGTGCTTCTCAGTGTGGGACAGCCACACTGTGAGTGCTCAATAGCTCCATGTTACTGGCGGCTACTGTACTGGACAGCGCAGCTCCAGTGCTTAGTCATCTTCTCTTCTCTATTTTCACTCAGATCCTTGGTGGTCTCATCCAGTCTCATGGCTTTCAAATATCTACCTGCTAGTGAATTCTAAACTTATATCTTAAGCCTAGCTCTCTCAGCTAAACTCTAGATACTATATCCAAGAGGCTACTTGACATCTCCAGTTGAATATAAAATAGATATCTCAAACTCAACATATTCAAAATAAACTCATCATCTTCCCTGAAAACTGGCTCTATCCACGGTCTTCGCTGTGTTAGCTGATGACAAGTCATTCCTTCTATTAGCCTAAACCAAAATCCTGGCGTTATCCTTAACTTCTCTCTTTCTCTTACATTCCACACCCAATCCATTAGGATATTCAATTAGCTCTACGTCAACAATATATCTAAAATCATGTTATTTTCACAACCTTCACTACTACCAACTTTGTTTAGTCTACCTGGATTTCTTCAGTATCTTTCTAAAAGTTCTTCTTGGCCCGCTTCATTATCTTTTCAACACAGCATCCAAAGTGATCTTTTTAAAACTTATGCTAGATTATTTATCTCCGTTCATGAAATTCTGATTTCACTTACAATGAGAGCCAAAGTGCTTACGATGGCTTATAAAGTCCTATATTATCTGTCCCTCCATTACTTTTTCTGACTTCTTTTCTGCTGCTTTTCTCTTTCTCACTCTGCTTCAGCCATACTAGTCATATTTTTCTAGGAACATTTCAGGCACACCAGACGTTGAAGACTTTGTTCTGGCTGCTTCCCGTCCTAGAATGTTCTTTCTCCACATTTGGCCAAAATTCACTTTTTCAAGTCTTTGCTCAAATGTCACCATGATAGCTTGAATTTTTGGTCACAATTCTTTACTTCTAGGTAATAACATTATACCTCCACACTCTTGCCATGGTTTCATGGTGTTTGGACTATGCTTCTCTGTCCCTCCATTTAGGACTTGGCCATTTTATTTGCTTTGACTGGGATGTTAGTAGACACAAGCCAAGTCAAGACTTGAAATGTTCTTGTATGATTAGGCTTGCCCTCTTGCATCCCTGCCTTTCACTGTCAAAAGAGCATGCTTTTAGTAGCCACTAGTCTAAGGAGGATGAGATCTGTACCTGACCTGTAGCTTGAAGCCAAGCCTGGCTAGTCCCAGCATAGATCAGCTGAATCTCTGCCAACTTACAGATGTGTGAGTAAGAAATAAATACTTGTAGTTGTATGCCACTGGGTTTTGTGGTGGTTTGTTATTTAACAATAAATTACTAATAGTAACTTTTTCAATGAGGCCTACCTTGACCACCCAATTTAAAATGATAACCCATACCCCTTTGCTACTTCCCCAGAAATTCCATTCCCTCTTACCCTACTCTACTTTTTCCTTTTTCCTCCTATAGCCTTATCATCTAACATACTGTCCCCTGCTTGAATAAAGTCCCATAGGGCTGGGACCTTTGTTTTGTTTGTTGATATATTTCAGGCACCTAGACCAGACACCTGATGCATAGTGGGTACTCAGTAAATTCTGGTTGAATGACCAAATCTCAAATGTATTATTATTATTATTTCACTCAGGATTTTGTGGGGACAATGGCACATCACCTACCATACTGTCAGACACAATAAAATTTACCTTAGAAATCTCTGTTCAGTTCTACAAGTTCTTCTTGGACCAATAGAACAAAAATATTTCATTTTTCTTTGCCTACACAAGTTCTATATATCCTACTATATCCTTAGCAATTATGCTCTCTCATCTTGCTTGCCCCACTGGCAAAATAAATGCTTGATGGATAGGAGAATGGTCACCATTTTCTGTTTTCCCAAAATGCCCCTTGTGCATCTTCTTGATGTTCCCCATATCTAAGAGCATATAAAAAGTGACACTTTAACAAAATAGACTCTTATTAAGAAAGAATATTACTGATAAGAAGTTTTTTCATATTGACATATTCCTTTTCAATATATAAGATATAAGACATCTTATAAGATATATCTTATGAATAAATTAATGAATAACTATCAGGGAGTAGATAATTTACTTACAAAGAAAGATGACCACACTCCATATGCTGATACTCCTGCGATAGGAATATATGTTTTTCCAAATGTATCAAGTTGTGAAACTAACAAACGTGCCCAGATCATTCCCAGGAAAAGATTAATCACACCACTTGCTATTTGTATGGCCTGGGAGAAAAGAACACCATTAATTACTACTATTCCAGTCCAATCTTTGAAAGGAATACACTTCAAGGAAAGGCCAAGATGGAGAAGGAAGGTGACAATCTAATAGGATTTCAAGATTCTCAACATTCAACTCAGAAGAGGAGGGTTTGTTATTATTTCAGAGCAGTTTGCAGATACAAGGACTATTTACATGCACAATAAAATTGTACTCGGAACCTGAGTACTTGGTAGTTTTCAAAATACAAGTCCTGTACATGTTTTGTTGGATTTATACCTAAGTATTTAATTTTTTGATAACTTGCAAATAGTACTGCATCTAGAATTTTGGTTTCAGCATGTTCATTGCTGTTACATAGAAATACAATTCATTTTTGAGTATTGATCTTGTATTCTGTGACCCTGCTGAACTCAAGTTATTAGTTCTAGGAGTTCTTTTTTTTTTTTGACTGCTTGGGATTTTCTACACATGGATGAGTTGTGGTAGTTGGTACTTTTTGGGGGAATTGGTTCATTTCATCTAAAGTTGTCAAATTAACGTGTGTAGAGTTGTTCATGGTAGTCTTTTATTCTTTTGAGATCTGTAGGATCTGTAGTGATATCCTCTATTTCATTACTGATATTTATAATTTGCATCAGCCAACTCTTTGCTTCAGTGATTTTCTCTATTTTTCTATTTTCAATTTCATTGGTTTCTGCGCTTATCTTTATTCTTGTCTCCTGCTTGCTTTGGGTATTCCTACTCTTCTTTTTCTACTTTCTTGAGGTGGGAGTTTAGAGTATTGTTTGACAGTTTTCTTATGTAAACATTTAGTGCTGTAAATTTTGATGCATTTTATTTTTATTATCATTCAGTTGGATTTTAAAAAAAATTTCCATTGAAACTTCCTCTTTTATCCATTAATTATTTAGAAGTGTATTAGCTCTCAAGTGTTTGGAGCTTTTCTGTTATATTTCTCTTATTGATTTCTGGTTTGATTCCATTTTGGTCAGAGAACACATCTATATGATTTCAATTCTTATAAATATTTTGAGGTTTGTTTTATGGCCAAGATGTTGTCTATTTGGTTAATGTTCCATGGGCTCTTGGAAAGAATGTGTATTCTGCTGTTGGGTGGAGTAGTCTATAAATATTAATTAGATCCTATTGACTAATAGTGTTGTTACTTTATATCCTTGCTGATTCTTGTGTAGTTATATCAATTTTTGAGAAGGGGGTGTTGCGGTTATAATTAAAATTGTAGATTTGTTTATTGTTTTCCTTTGAGTTCTATCAGTTTTTGTTCTATGTATTGTGCAGCTTTGTTTTTTGGTGCGTACACATTGAAGATTATTATATCTTCTTGGTTTCTTGACCATTTCACCATTACATAAAAGTCTCTGACCCTGATAATTTTCCTTGCTTTAAAATCTAATTTGTCTATTATTAACACAGCTATTCCTACTTTATTTTAATTAATGTTTGTATGGTATACCTTTTTCTGGTCTTTTACTTTAAACCTACCTATATCATCATGTTTAAAGTGAGGTTTTTTTGTAGACATTATGTAGTTCTGTCATTTTTTAAAAAAATTGATTTTGCTAATCTCTATCTTAGACCATTTATACTTAATGTAATTATTGATATATTGGGGCTTAAGTCTGTTTTGTTTTGTGTTTGTCTCTTCTTTTTTGTTTGCTGCTTTCTTTTTATTGCCCTACACTGGGTTACTTGAACATTTTTTAGGATTCTACTTTGATGTATCTACAATATTTTGGGGAGTATTGCTTTGTAGAGATGTTTTCCATAGTCGCTCTATGCATTATATTATACATACATAGTTTATCACAATTTACTGGTATTGACATTTTACTCCCTCCCTTTACCTTCTACCATTTATACCATAATTCCTCCACTTTTATTGAGAACCACCTCAGATAATGTTATAATATTTTCTTCAAATGTCAAACATAACTTAAAAAGCTCAAAAGGAAAGTATATTGTACTTATCAATATTTTTACTCTTTTCATTGTTTTTTTTTCCTTCCTGATGTTCCAAGGTTTTCTCTTTTATCATTTACTTTCTATTTATAGAACTTTAACCATTCTTTTAGGGTAAATCTGCTGGGGAAAATTTTCTTAGTTTTTCTTCATCTGAAATTGTCTTGATTTCTCCCCTAATCTCTGGAGAATATTTTTTACTTTGTATAGAATTCTGAGTTGACAGTACTTTTCCTGTCAAAATGGAAAATGCTGTGTCACTTCTTTCTGGCTTCCATGATTTCTGATGAGAAATCTCTGTCATTTCAGTTGCTTTTCCTCTGTAAGTACGGGCTTATTTTTCTTTTGCTGTTGTCATGATTTTTTCCTTAGTTTTCAGAAGTTTGATCATGATATGTCTTGGCATCAGTTTCTTTGGTTTTATCCTGTTTGAAGCTGTCTCACCTTCTTAAATCTGTAGATTTATGTCTTTTGCAAAATTTGGAAAATTTTAAGCCGTTACTTCTTTGACTACTTTTTCAGCCCTGCCCTTTCTCTTTTCCTTCCAAGACTCCAGTGTCACAAATGTTAGATACCTTGTTACATTCCCACAAGTCCCTGAGGCTTCTGTTCATTTTTTTTGTTTAGTGTATTCCCTCTGTGTTGTTTACTTTGGATAACTTTTATAGTTATATCCTCAAGTTTATTGATTCTTTCCTCTGTCTTCTCCATACTGTTGTTGAGCCTATCCAATGAGTTTTTTTTCAGTTACTGTATTTTTCAGTTATAAAATTTCCATTTGGTTCTCTCTACTTCTTCTATTTATTTGATTAAACTTTCTATTTTATTATTTGTTTTAAGCATGTTCATAGTTGCTTGTTGAAACATTTTTCAAATGGCCACTTAAAAATTCTTGTCACATAATTCTAACATCTGTGTGATCCTGGTGTTGCCATCTATTTATTGTCTTTTCTCATACAAATTGAGATTTTCCTGGTTCTTTTTTGGATGGGTGATTTCTGATTGTATCCTGGACATTTTGTGTACTGTGTTATAAGACTCAAGATGTTACTTAAAGTCAGCAAGATGGCAGACAAGGAAGCTCCAGGCTCTTCTTTCCCATGGAAATATCAAGTAAAAAACAATAGACTGACTAAAATATGTTTCCAAGAGTTCAACACTCTTTCATCATAAAAATACTCAACAAATGGAATAGAAAGAAGCTACTTCAACATAACAGAGGTCATATATGAAAATCCCACAGCTCAGTTGATCATCATAATGAAAGACTGAAAGCTTTTCCTCTAAGATCAGGAACAAGACAAGAATGCCCACTTTTGTTACTTCTACTAACATAGTACTGGAAGTTCTAGCCAGAGCAATTTGGCATGAAAAAAAAGGCATCCAAACTGGAAAGAAGTCAAATGATCTCTATTTGCAGACTATACAATCTTACACGTAGAAAAACATAAATTTTCCACAAAAAAAGGTAGAACTTACAAAGGAATTCAGCAAAGTTTCAGGATACAAAATCAACATGAAAAAACATCAGTTGTGTTTCTGTGCGCTAGCAATTAACAATCAGAAATATAAAGTAAGAAAGCATTTCCATTTGTAATAGCATAAAAAAGAATAAAATAGTCAAGAATAAATTTAACCAAGGAGGTGAAAGACTTGCAAGCTGAAAATTATAAAGCGGTGCTGAAAAAAATTAAAGAAGATATCAATAAATGGAAAGACAGCACATGTTCATGATTTGGAAGACTTAACATTTTTAAGACGTCAATACTACCAAAAGTGATCTACAAAGGCAATACAATCCCTATAAAAATCTCAAAATTTTCTGTAGAAATAGAAAATAAATCCTAAAATTCATACGGAATATCAAGCAAACTTGAATCATCAAAACAATCTTGAAAAAGGAGAGAGTTAGAAGTCTCACACTTTCTGATTTCAAAACTTACATTAAAGCTACAGTAATCAAAACATTGTTAACATTAAAAAGATAATAAAGGAATACTATGAAGAACTCTATGCCCACAAATTTGGAAACCTAGATGAAGTGGACCAATTCCTTGAAAGACACAATTTGCCATTCTCACACAAGAAGAAATAGAAAAGCTGATTAGATCTATATCTATTAAAGAAATTATATCAATAATTAATAACCTTCCAAAACAGAAAGCAGCAGGCCCAGATGAGCTCACTGGTGAATTCTAACAATACCAATTCTGTATATTCTCTTTCAGAGGATAGAAGCAGAGAGAATACTTCTTAACTCATTCTGATGCCAGAATTACCCTAAAAAGCCAGACAAAGATATTATATGAATACTACAGACCAATATCTCTCATAAACATGGATGTGAAAATCCTCAACAAATTATCAAATTAAATCCAACAATGTATAAAAAGAATTATACACCATGACGAAGTATGATTTATCCCAAGTGTGCAAAGCTAGTTCAGCATTCAAAAATCACTTAATATAATCGACCACATAAACAGGATAGAAAAGTAAAATCACATGATCATATCAATAGAGGCAGAAGGAGAATTTGACAAAAATCCAACACCCATTAATGACAAAAACTCTCAGTAAACTTGATAAAGAATATCTACAAAAAACCCTACAGCTAGTATCACACTTAATTGTGAGAAACGCAAAGCTTTCCCATTAAGATCAGGCACAAGGCAAGGATATTCTCTCTCATCACTCCATTTCAACACTATACTGGAAGTTATATAGCTAATGCAATAAGACAAGAAAAGGAAATGAAAGATATATATTGGGAAGGAAGAAATAAAACTGTCTTTCTTTGCAGATGACATGAGCATTTATATAGAAAAGCCAAAAGAACCAACAAAAAAACCTCCTGGAACTAATAAATGATAATAGCAAGGTTGCAGAATACAAAGTTAATATACAGCAATCACTTTTCTATATATGAACAGTGAAAAAGTGGAATTTGAAATTAAAAACACAATACAATTTACATTAGCACTCAAGAAAATGTAATACTTAGGTATAAACCTAGCAAAATATGTACAAGATCTCTATGAGGAAAACTACACAACTCTGATGAATGAAATCAAATAAGAACTAAATACATAGAGAGATTTCCATGTTCACGGATGGGAAGACTCAATATTGTCAAGATGTCAGTTCTTCCCAACTTGATCTATAGATTCAAGGCAGTTACAATCCAAATCCCAGAAAGTTATTCTGTGGATATCAACAAATGGATTCTAACGTTTATATGGAAAGGCTAATAACTCAGAATCCCCAATACAATATTGAAGGAGTAGAATAAATTCAGAGGACTGGCACCACTCAACAAGACTTACTATAAAGCTACAATAATAAAGACAGTGTGGTATTGGCAAAAGAATAGACAAATAAGTCAATGAACAGAACAGAGAGCCCAGAAATAGACCCACACAAATAAGTCAACTGATCTTTGACAAAGGAGCAAAGGTAATTTAATGGTGCAAAGACAATCTTTTCAACAAATGGTGCTGGAGTAACTGGACATTAACATTCCAAAAAATGAATCTAGACTCAGAACTTATGCCCTTCACAAAAATTAACTTAAAATGGATCACAGATCTAAATGCAAAACATAAAATTATAAAACTCCTAGAAGATACCACAGGCAAAAACCTAGATGATTTAGGTATGATGACTTTTTAGCTACAACATCAAAGGTATGGTCCATGAAGAAATAATTGATAAGCAGGACTTCATTAAAATTAAAAACTTCTCTGCAAAAGACAATGTCAAGAAAATGAGAAGAAAAGCCAGAGACTGGGAGTAAATATTTGCAAAAGACACATCTGATAAAGGACTGTTATCCAAAGTACACAAAATCTCTTAAAACTCAACAATAAATAAAACAATCCAATTAAAAAATGCGCAAAAGAGCTGAACAAACACCAAAGAAGATAAACAGATGTCAAAGCAGCATATGAAAAGATGCTCCACATCATATGTCATAAGGAAATGCAAATAAAAACAATTATGAGGTACACTACACACCTGTTAGAATGGCCAAAATCCAGAACACTGACCACACCAAATGCTGGTGAGAATGTAGGGCAACAGGACCCCTCATTCATTGCTGGTGGGAATGCAAAATGGTATAGCCACTTTGGAATACAGTTTGGCAATTTCTTTTAAAACTAAACATACTTTTACCTTAATGTCTAGCAATTGCACTCCTTGGTATTTACCCAAAGGAGCCGAAAACTTATGTCTGCAAAAACATGAACACAGATATTTACAGCAGCTTTATTCCTAATTGCCAAAACTTGGAAGCAACCAAGGTGTCCTTCAGTAAGTGAATGGATAAATAAACTGAGGTACATTCAGACAACAGAATATTATTCAGCGCTACAAACAAATGAGCTGCCATGAACAGACCTAGAGGAACCTTAAATGCATATTACTAAGTGAAAGAAGCCAATGTGAAAATGCTACATACTGTTTGATTCCAAGCATATGACATTCTGGAAATGGCAAAACTGTGGATACCATAAAGAGATCAGTGGTTGCCAGAGATTATGCAGGGGGTCAGGGTGGGGGGGACTAGGTGATGCACAGAAAACTTACATGTCAGTGAAAAATACTCTGTGTGATATCATAATGATGGATACATGTGGTTATACATTTGTCAAAACCCATACAATCTACAACACCAAGAGTAAATCATAACATAAACTATGGACTTCAGGTGGTTTTAATGTGTCAATGTAGGTTCACCAATTGCAACAAAAATGTACCACTCTGGTGAGGGGTGTTGATAATGGGGGAGATTATTAATGCATAGGGGCAGGGGTAAATGGGAAATATCTGTACCTTCCCCTCAACTTTGCTGTGCACCTAAAACTGCTCTAAAAAATAAAATCTTAACAAAAACCAAACCAAACAAACCAAACAAAAAAGCCCAGTGTGGTACTGGCATAAAGACAGACCAGTGGAATAGAATATAGAGTCCAGAAATAAACTCTCACATATCTGGTCAAATTTTTTTTTGGCGAGGGTGCCAAGACCATTCAATGGGGAAAGACAATCTTTTCAACAAATAGTGTTGGGAAAACTGTATATTCACATACAAAAGAGTGAGGTCAGACCCTTACCCTACACCATATACAAAAATTAATTCAAAATGGATCCAAGACCTGAAAATATAAAACTCTGTAGTGTACGCGCCTCACATCAAGCTTTTTGATTATAATGTAAGTGCTTGGCATTAGACTTTTGCTTGCCGAAGCATTCATTTCAAAGACAAGACATTCCTCTTGAATAAACATATTGCCAGCTTTATGACACAGCTGCTAGCAAAACAACCAGACTAGAAACCGGGTGCCCCCAAACTCCCTGAAGTTCTCCTTTTAGAAAGCCCTGGGTAACCTAGAAAACTAACTGTGTGAGTGACTCATCATCTCCCTTTCCATGCCCTACTTCCCACTGTAATGCTTCAAATTCACCAATAAAGAGTGAACCTGTGAAATCCTAGACACCCCACCCTTGGGCCTGAAATAAAGGCAGAGCCCCAGGTCCATAATCCTTCCCTCTTCGTCTACCTACATCCTTACTATGTTGCCCCTGGGTACGCTCTGTATCCTCCAGGACCTGTGAGTAATAAATCTTTTTCTTAAAAGTTGTCTGACGATTTCTTGCTGAAGTGCCTTCTGCGATCACAATAAGAACCATAAAGGCTGGCCCAGACACAACATGGGCCCTGGTGGGGGTGGGGCGGGGTGGAGAATGTGTGGGGCTCACTATGAATAAATACAGGCTGGGCAAGTGCCTCAGGCATTCCTAGGTGGGAAACTCACTATCGACAGGCTGGGACAACACAAACTCTTAGTAGAAAGTACTGGGTAAAAGTTTCATGAAATTGGATTTGGAAATGATGTTTTGGATATGAGACTAAAACCACAGGCAACAGAAGAAAAAAATAGATAAATTGAACTACATCAAAATTTAAAACTTATTTGCATCAAGGGATACAATCAAGACAGTGAAAAGGCAACCCAGAGAATGGTAGAACCATATATCTGGTAAAGAGTAAATATGCAGAAAATATAAAGAACTCCTGCCACTTGACAACAACAACAAAACATGCTGTATGACCCATTTAAGAAATGAGTAAATGACTTGACATATATCCAAAGAAGATATACAAATGGCCAATAAGCACATGAAAAGATGCTCAACATCTCTAATCATTATGCTAATCAAAGCCACAATAAGATACTGCTTTACATTCACTAAGATAGCTACTATCAAAAAAGCAGAATATAGCAAGTGTTGGAGAGGACGTGGAGAAATTAGACGCCTTGTGCACTATTGGTGAGAAGGTAAAATCCTGCTGCTGCTATGGAAACAGTTTGGCAGTTTCTCAAAGGTTAAATATAGAACTACCATATGACCCGGCAATTCCACTCCACAGGGTGTGTGCATATGGGTGTGTGTTTGTGTGCATATGAATTGAAAGCAGGGACTTGGATAGACATTTGTACACCTATGTTCATAGCAGCAGTATCTGCAATAACCAAAGGAAGCAACCCAAGTGTTCATTGATGGATGACTGTGTAAACAAAATGCGGTTATACGTACAATGAAATATTATTCACCTTGAAAAGGAAGGAAATTCTAACATATACTATAACATGGATGAACCTTGAAGACATTATGGTCAGTAAAATAATCTAATCACAAAAAGACACGTGCTGCATGATTCCTCTTAGCTGACGTACTAGAGTAGTCAAGTTCATAAAGACAGAAAATAGAACAGTTATTGCCAGGGGCTGGGGGAGGAAGGAATGGGGGAGCTATTGTTTAATAAGTACGGAGTCTTCGTTTTGTAAGATGCAAAGAGTTCTGTGGATGGATAGTCGTGATGGTAGTGCAACATTGCAGAGGTACTTAATGCCCCTGAACTGTACACTTAAAATGGTTTTGAGGTGCCGGCCCCACGGCCAAGTGGTTAGGTTTGTGTGCTCCACCTCCAGGTTCAGATCCTGGGTGCGGACCTACACACCTCTCATCAAGCCATGCTGTGGTGGCGTCACACATAGAAGAACTAGAATGACTTACAACCAGGATAAACAACTATGTACAGGGGCTTTGTGGAGAAAAAAAATGTTTTGATGGCAAATTTTATTTTATGTGTATTTTAGTACAATTAAAAAATCATATTACTTAAATCTTCTGTTTCAGCAGATCATCTCTGATATGGTGCTGGCAAGGGCCTGGGGGCACAGCCTTGTCACTGCTAGGTGGGAATTAGATTTCCCAGTCAGCCTCCATTGACACTGGTGGGGAGAGGGGCACCTTAGGGCTCCTCACCAGGCCTCTGATGACACCATTATGACTGGCTGGGATAGGGTCAACACAGTAGTGCTTTCCCATGTGGCCTCTATGGACACCAGGGAGGCAGGGGTAGGGGGCTCATTCTTGCTGAGAGATGATGAAGGTCTCAGCCTCCCATTTAGCTGCCTCTGACACCACCCTGGAGAAGGGAAGGGATATTTTATTACAGTCAGGCGATGGTGGAAGTCTAGGTTCCCACATGGCCTTTGTTTATGGAGGTGTGGTTGGGATCATAGTTTTTCCTATGGTGTTTGGCTACAGTAGGGCAGTTATTGCTAAAAGTTTTCTACCTGGCTAGGTTGTCCCTTACCTGGATCTATGGCTGGAGAAAACAGGCTTTTCTTGGTGTTTTTGTGTGTTTTTTTTTGTGTGTGTCTGTGCTTATTAGTGTTTTGGGGAGGCTTCTTGAGTTTTGGGATATTTGAAGCAAAAAGAAAACCAAGGAAACTCACCACCATACCATTTCTTGGGTTCCAAGGCCCCTAGCTTTTCTGCCTTCTCTGTACCTTTCAGAGTCTTCTTATATTTGTCCAGTTTTATCTGTAATTAGTAGTAGGAATAGGGAGAAGTGTATCCACTCCATCTTGTCAGAACTGGAAGTTGGAATGTTTTATTGAATGAAATGAGACCTGAACACTTGCATGGTGGTAGATCTCATTAGAAGAACAGGAATGTGGCCAGTAACAGACCGATTTATTCTCAGACACACTTTAACTATTCCTTCTCAATACCCAGACCAGATAAGTGGACAAGGGTGTTAGGAATCCAGATCTTTAACATCATAACATAGGGAATTAGGAGAGGAAACGTTGGATTCGTTGCTTGCTTTATGTAAGGTTTTTAGTACAATTCTGGCAGAGGATCACGTAGATCTTAAATATGCGAAGGCAATAACAGACTTGAGATGTTGGGAATATTCCTGGCCCAAGCTTTAATCTTGCTGATTTGATGCCTGATCTGGCTCCATCATCCAACAACATTGGTGGATAATAAAAAGAAAAGAATATCATCTACTAGATTTGATGGGAGTTTACTGGGAAAACAGTGGCATGTTGGGGATGATATCAGGAACATAGTGCCATTATGACAACTGACCCCAAAGCTCCATGGTCCGCAGCTTCTCCTGACTATAGTTTCCACAATCTGACCATCTCATTTAGGCATGTCATCATCAGCTTAGCTTGAACTAATTTATAGATGCCAAAAAGGGAATTTATATACTTTTCTAGTCTCAGAGTATATTTTCTCGGAGTATGACTAGGTTGTAATGATTTTGGGTTATTTAAATGTAGTTGATAGATTCATAATTTCTGCTTTATTTAACTTTAGCTTGATATACCACTTATATGTTCCAGCTGCATGTAGAAAATGCAGATTTACACAACCATTTCAGGACACTTTTATTAACTCTCCCCTATTTGGGGAGTTCGTAATAGAGGTGGTTAAAATCTCCTTTTTATATTTACTTGCAAAAATAGAATCATTTATCTGCTCAAGTAGTATTTAACTCTTACCCCCAACATTCTTGCTTCCTTTTTTATCCACACGTGATTCAGACTTTGTGGCATTTTCCCTAAGATACAATAGAGAAATGAGAGGATAAATGTGTTTCTTTTCTGTAAGAAAATATGGAGACAAATTAATATTACTTATTTTCTAGGTTAGGATCCTTAAAACTGAGGGAAATCTAATCCTAGAGCTGCTAATTTTTCACTGCTTCATAATCCCCTGGCATATATTTTTTATCACACCATCAATATTACTATCTTGAAAGAATCACCAATGATTGTTGCTCAAATAGTTTTGTTCATTTGCCAGCCTTAAATTGGACTGCATAAATAGTATATGATGGCTGCCCCAATCCATCAATCCCTTTAGAAATTACCCATTACCCACCCCCTCCCCCCACCTCCTACCCCCATTTACAGGGTCAGGAAAATCAGACTTCTGCTTGCTCTGGTTTATTCACTTACTCCATGTAGTTTCCTTCCACATTAAAGTCTGGTGCAGGGGTGCCTAACTGGCAGAACCCATATCACATGCCTACATGAGCTGCATCAGATGCTGAGAAATAAAGTGCTATAATTCTATTTTGGAAAGGTAGGCTTCACAAGGTAGGGACCTAGGAAAACGTAGGGAAGGTGTTCAGTAGATAAGACAATAAAAACTCACAGATAATGATCATTAAAATTATGGATAACCTTTGGGATTTCTGTATAACTCATATCAGTCCTCCCCAGTCTCCATGTTTAATATTTGGGGATTTTTTTCTGATCCTAGCTGATTGGGTCAAAGGTGAACATCTAACTCAAGTTGGGTCCATAACATACTCTTTCCCAGGTTGTCTGGACTGGTCTCTTCATGTTAGCAGCAGTGGCATTGCCACATTCGACCCTAATGAACAGTTGTAGAGAAAGTGAGTTTTGAGAGTGAGAAGAATAGAGAGACACCCAGAGAAAAGCAGAGAAGGAGAAGAAGAACTTCCTGAGTTTCCGAGGCTTTCAACTTTCGAGTTCTAATTTCTTTTGGAAACCTGGCTGACTTCTTGCCCTTAACATTATGTAAACATATCTGTTCATATATTACAATAAATATATCTTCATTTTGCTAAAACTAGTTAAGAGAGACTTTCTGTTTCTTGCAACCAAAAACTCTTTTTTTAATTGCCTTGTCTTCTAACTTTTCTCACATGGCTTTGACAATCTACTCTCTCAAATCTCCAATGTCCAATGGCTCTGTTTTCTTCAACCTCTTATCTATAGCCTTATATGAAGTCTAAGACTTTGTCTTCAAGTTCTTCACTTATAATTTTTTCCTTCCATTTACATAAACCACAAACTCTTGAGGTTTGAGATGCCCCAGAGATGGTCTATTGACGCTTGAAATTGAGAAAATGTAGGTTTAGTGGAAAAAGTCAAACTTGAGTTCCAGTCTTGTCCTTACCGGTTACTTTGTGACCTTGCCTGTATCATTTATTCTTTCACAGGCTGTTTCCTCAGTAGCAAAACACCCGCAGGACTGTATTTTGGAGCAAATAAGAGAAAATGATACGAAATTGAAACTCAAAGAAGAACTAGCGTTCGGAATGCCTGCCCTCAGCGTGGTCCTCACCGACTGCGGATCCCTACATTCTCTTCATGACACGGCTAGAGGGGCATGATCTCTCTCTCTACTAGGTGGCACCCTTTGTCCCAGACCTTTCTGCTCCGGGAGTCCCGGCAGCAGCGCTCGCTGAGAGGGCGCTGCTTCCTCGGAGGGGACCCCCATCCCCTGCTCGAGCTGTTCCAACGCCGCGGTTGTGGCCGAGAGCGCGGCTTCGGAGAGGCTGCACGAGGAGCCCCACGCGGACACCTGCGGGGGCGCTTGCGCGGTAGGAGGCTGGAAGCTCTGTCTGCAGGCTCCCAGGACACGAACGGGGAATGAGATTTGGGGGAGGGAGTGACACAAATAAAACCTTTCCTGCCTGTGTTAGCACCACTCTGACCTCGCATCTGGGCCGCGCCTGATTCCCTGGCTGCATCTGCAGAGACATTTCCATCCAACAAATGCCTCCTCTCCAGTTTCCTGCTAGGTTAGGATCAGCGAGTCTTTCTACTTTAATCTCCACCAGGTGTAGAGGGAAGCGTACTGGTCAGCAAACCTTGGCTCTAGTCCTTAGCTCTCCTTTTTATTAGATACTTGAAAGCTTGAGGAAAATATTTATCTTCCCTGTTCCTTAGATTGTTTTTCTGTACAGTGAGATAATATATGTTCTTTGTACCTCCCACGTTCACACTAACATACTCTGAAAACCGAAATCAAATTATACAGGTTTAAAATCTGCTATAAGCAGGTCCCAACAACTAATATATTAGAATCCTAACTTGGGGGCCATCTCCATGAGGCCAGGTGCTATGTAGAACGTTTTTGTTTTCTTGTTTTTTTTTTTCAACCACTGAACACAATGTAAGGGCACTGTGTCTGGCACATAGTAGAAAGAATAAACGGATTCAAGGTCATCTATTTGATTCTAGGTAGTTTCACGCTAAGCATATTTGCCGTAGATGTTTTCAACGCAAGCATTTTCCACACAGAATTGATTGGCTGCAAGGCAATTTTGCTGTAAAAGATACAATCACAAAAAATAAGAGGGACATTAAAAAGCTCATGATGACACCTGAAAAATGAATAACAAAATTAAAAAGACTTGCAAAATACAAAATATTTGAATATATTTAAAATGTGTGTAGATTCATGGCAATACTGCACCATTAGTTTTCTAGTACAGTATGCAATCTGGCTGTTGAGAACAAGCTGTGGTATCTACATTAGCTAAAGAATCAATGATGCCCTAGAAGACTGCTGTGAATTACTAGCCGCCTCTTTTATATTTGCCATAGCGTGGTAAACTTTTGCTTTTGATGGGTGGGAGGGAGGATGGTGCTCTCCAAAGAATTTGCAAACTGATGTGTTATCATTTTCTAGTATAGTATGCAATCTGGCTTTACACTTTCTCATTTCACACTTCCACTGTCTTATCACTGTATTTTCTGTCAAGTCCATACTTGTATTTGTTATCTAAGGCGGTTGATTCGTCAATGGAGAAATGAAACTAAACTGTCAACTAGTTCTTTTAACTTTCATGGCAAAATTGCCTTGTGGCCAATTAGCTTGGCGGCTGAAATGCTCTCAGCAAAAATGTCTACGGCAAAGATGCTTACGGGGAAACTACCTAGAACCTATCTCTTCAAACTCCTTTTATACTGAGTTTATACTGAGTCCCAGCTTAAAAGTATAAATGATTTTGGGGCCTGCCTGGTGGCGTAGAAGTTAAGTTCGTGTGCTCTGCTCCGGCGGCCTGAGTTTCCACATTTGGATCCTGGGCGCAGACCTATGCACCACTTATCAAGCCATACTGTGGCAGGCGTCCCACATATAAAATAGAGGAAGATGGGCGCAGATGTTATCTCAGGGCCACTCTTGCTTAGCAACAAAGAGGAGACTTGGCAGTGGATGTTAGCTGAGGGCTAATCTTCCTCAAAAAAAAAGTATGAAAGATTTGCTTTGCTAACTAAAGGCAACGTTGTTGTTGTTGAGGCTTTAGGTGTCAGGTGTTTTACATATTGCATAATTTATTGAACAAATTATCTCTCAGGCATCAATATGTGTGGGGTGCTGTTCTACATATTGGGGATAAAGCAGTGAAGAAAAAACATATCTATCCCTGGATCTCTGGGAGCTTACCTTGTGGAGAGGATCGGGGTGAAAGGAGGTAATAAGTGCTGGTCTTAGGAAGCCGGGGAGATGAATAGGTTCCAGCATAGGAGGTAAGGAGCAGCCAGAAAGGCACCTGAAGAGTCCTGGAATTTAAGGAAAGAAAATGTTAAATTATGGTAAAAGCCTCCCGGACGGTCAGTTAAGGTGAGGACGGAGCATTGGTCGTTAGATTTTGCAATATGGAAGTCACTGTTGTCATTGACAGGGATAGCTTTTAGGGAGAGATGGAAGCTGAACCCTAATTGGAGTGGATTCAAGAGAGAATGAGAGGAGGTAATTTGGGGAGAGTCAATACAGATTGTTGTTTTGAATTTTGTTTTTAAGGAAAGGAGAGAATTGGAGTCATAGGTAGAGGGAGAAGTAGTCAAGAGTTTATTTTTTTTTAAACAGGAGAAATAATAACACGTTTATATGCTGATGAGACTAATCCGGAAGAGAAGGAAAGCCTGAAATCATGGGCTGGGATGAGATAGGGCGGGAGGTCTTTTTTCTGTGTGCCCTGGAATCTACCTTCTATTGTGCACAGACCCCTGAACATCCTCAATCTCTTCACAGGAAACTTTCTGCACCTCCTTGGCCTGAAAGCTAGCTTCTTTTTGAGGTTAATACTGTCCTAAATGCTTTCTCACTCTCTGGAACCAAGTCCTTGGATAGGGAGAATGAAGAATATATTTTCTGTGAATTCTGCTGAAACTTCAAGACCCACACTGTCCAATACAGCAATCACTAGCCACATGTGGCAATTAAGCAACTGAAATGTAGTTGGTCTGAATTGACATGTCTTTTAAGTGTAAAATGCACATCAAATGTTGAAGACTTGATATGATAAAAAGAATGTAAAATATCTAAATATTTTTGATGCATGGGGTTAATGAAATCTATTATTAAAATTAATTTCACCTGCTGTTTACTTTCTCAGTGTGGCTACTAGAAAATTAAAAATTACACAAGTGGCTTGTGTTATATTTCTCTTGGATAGTACTGTTCCAGATCTTTTCACTGCCTTGTAAACCTCTTCCCTGTTTCACCTCTTCTTCTCATCTTCTTAATGTCTTTTCTCTGCATTTACATAAAATCCTAAAAACTTAACAAGGCCAAAAATGCACTATGGGAGCCGGCTCTGCCTTTCCAACTTCATCCTTAAGCACCTTCGTTTTCGCTCAATGAGTTCTAGTCACCCCATCCTCTCAAACCAGCCAATCCCTTTCCCTTTTCAGGATTTTGTTCTTCTATTTCCTCTGCTTGGAGCACTTGTCTGCTGACTTTGAAAATGGCTGGCTACAGTTCCTGCTAGTTTCAACCTAAATGTCACCTTCTTAGCCAAGCATTTATTTCCTATCTAAAACAGTGCCAACTATCCACCCCACCTCTCCTCCCATCATCCTGTTTATTTCTTAAAAAGCATTTGCTAATGCTATATTTCCTAAAATTCTCTTGCTCCATTAAAGTAAGGGTCTTATCTGTCTTGTTTACACCCAGTGTCTAAAACAAGGGTGGATGCCTAAATATATGCTAAACGAGCACAAGCAATAAAGATTGACTATGTATGTGATAACATAGGAATATTTAATTTTTTAGTCAAATAGTATGAGGATGGTTGGGTAGTATTAGAAACAATGTTTAAATATTACAACAATGTTTAAATGTTAAAATGTTAAATGTTGGAATTTGGGGCCGGCCCCGTGGCCCAGTGGTTAAGTTCGCGCGCTCCGCCGCGGTGGCCCAGGGTTCGGATCCTGGGCGCCGACATGGCACCGCTCGTCAGGCCACGTTGAGGCAGCGTCCCATATGCCACAACTAGAAGGACCTGAAACTAAGATATATAACTATGTACCAGGGGAGATTGGGGGAGATAAAGCAGGAAAAAAAAAAAAAAAGATTGGCCACAGTTGTTAGCTCAGGTGCCAATCTTTAAGAGAAAAAAAAATTGTTGAAATTAGAAATAAATGATTAACAGTTAATTTAAGTAATTATGGTTAAAACAACTTGTTTTTCACCACTGTTGTCTCTTCCTTTAGTTTCCAACATTTGACTCTCTCCTAGTTTTCTGTTGACTCCTTTCCATGGCCTTACATTTTTCTTAAATGATATTCTTACCTTGGGTCCTTTCTATTTTTACTCTCTTCAGAAATCACAATTAGAAAGACCTTTGGACTAATCTTAACAATTTAGTTTACAAACTTTAAGGGGTTTTGTTTGTTTGACTAATCCAGTGATTTACTTTTTTAATGGGGATTTTGAGGGCCTTTAGTTGGGGCCTGGTTCTCTAGGACACTGTCTGGCCACTACTTTGTAAAGTTTTGTACCTGGTTTCTTGGGGACATTTGGAGCGCTGGATCTGAGCTGTCTCAATGGGAAATGCCATTTGCATAGAGAGACTGCACTACAATCTTATAAATCACTTCCAAAGCTGATTTTCATCTTAGGGCTCTCTACTAAATTCCTAGTCTCATATTTCCAACTTCCTACTAAATATTTCTACATAGATTATCCAAAGGCACCTTAGATAAAAAATAATCTAATCTAAATTAATCATTTGCCTATAAAGCTTTTCTTTTTTCTGCTATTCCAGTCAGTAGCATCACTATCCAGCTAACTGCCCAAACCAGAGCACTGGTGTCACTCACAAATATAACGCATCTCTACATCCTTTTGATTTTATCTTCCGTATACAGTTCAAATTTTTCCTCCTTCTCTTTATCTCTCACTATTCTAGTTGAAGTATGTATTTTCTCTCCTCTGGAAAACTGCAGTAATCTTCTAACCTAGATAACTCGCTTTTAGTATAACGGCTGCCTCGGTTCCATCCTCCATGTTACAGCTACAAAGAACTAACGGAGTCTAATCATGATTCTACTTACTATGTTTCCACAGTGCTCCATGACTTACAGGCTGAAATTCCAACGCCTTAGCATGGCATTTGGGTGATATCACGTTCTCCCCTTGTCTACCTGTACGGCCTCATTTCCCACCTTCTCTCCATAGACGCTGTGGTTATCTTCATCAAGCTACTTGCGATTCTGTAAATAAACCATGATTTTTTTCCCTTGGTCAGAGCAGGTCATGTCGCCTTTGCAATATGAAGTCATTTTGATTAGATCTTTATTTTTGTATGAATCTGATAAAGTTGAGTAAGTAGGGAGATACCATTATCAGACATTAGAACTTTTATGTGTGTGGGTGGCATGAGTCTATTGTCCTTTTTCATTCATTCTCAGAGGCTGGCCCTTAATTTTTAATGGTTGAAAACATTTAGTGTTCTTAAAATGTGTGGGTTTAAGGTCAGTCCAGGTAGCTTGAGTTCTTGAAAATTTGGTTAATTAATAACACTGAGGCATTATTGTCAAATTATCTCTATATCTTTTCTTCCCTCTTACTGGCTTCCTTCATAGAATTGTCCCTTTGGGAAGCTTTTTCATATTTCAGTAACTATAATCTTTATTGATGAATATTTCCCATTATTTGACACATTTGTTATGAATAAAACTGAGAAGTCCTAGGCCTAATTTGGTAAATGAGTGTGTTTATTGATTTCCTATACTTCCAGCCTAAAACTCATACCTAAAAGTCCCATGTAATTGTATTTCTTCACAAAATTTGAACTCTTTGTTTTTCTCCCCCATCGTTTATCAATCATTTGTACTTTAATATGAATGAATTTCAAAGTTGGGGCTGCTGTTAGTCAATTCCGGTGAGAACCTAGGATTAGAATAAAAGGACTATCTGGGCATCTCTGATTTTATCTAGATATAAATGCAGTATCTGAAAATAGGCCCTGTTACCATCTGGTTCCTAATCCCTTCCCGCCTCTCACAGTCCCGACCCTCAGAACTTCCCCTACCCCAAATCAGTTCCAATGCTCCCAGATGCCGGAAGCTGTTCCCCAAATTCCTGACTCCCCATACTCTTTTGGAGCAAGATTATAGACAAGTACCCTCCCTATTGGAACCTAGTATTGCCTTTGGATTGTTCATTAAGTCTGGGCCTTTGACATGAGTTTTAAAAATAGTTGGCACGGAAGTGGAAGAGGTAGATGTACCTTTGACAAGAGTTCTCTGAGTCAGTGATGGATGAAACAAGTCAAAGATAAATTTTGTCCTCCAGATTTGGAAAGGTAAATGTAGAGACGGTAGAACTATATCCAGCTTTACTGAATAACTTCTGCACCAACTTTTCTTGGGATAATACCTGATGTTTTAACTCTCTAGCTCTAAAACATTTGGTTTTTGAAGATATTAGAATATCTTGTATTTTTGTATACAGCAAATTATAAAATGTAGTGAACACAGATTTTAATGTGCCTTTAATCCTGTGTCTGGTGATGATCTGCCAAATGTCCTTGGTCCTAGGGGTACATATATTGATAACACACGTCTGAGACAGAAATCATACCTATCTACTTCTATTGTCCTAGGAGGGTGGAGATTAGAAAACAAACTTATAATTTATTCACAGTTTTGTATAGGAGGCTTTTTTTTTTTTACACTCAATTGTAAGCCAAACAAGGAAAAAACCAAAAAAATGAAGTATGCATTTATCCCAGAATTTTTCAGCTTCCTAGGAAAACTCTTTAGAGGGAAAATTTTCGATTTTCCAATTCTGTCAATATTTTAGCTGTTCATTGTGAGTTTATGTCCTGATTTACCAGAGAGAAATGAAATACTGTCTCTAGCAGTAATAAATGATTAAAATGTTACTTTTTATGTCCAATGAGACTCTGTGCTCACTCCAGGATGCTGAATATGAATAAAATTTCTTTCCACAGCCTGAAAATAAAATGTATAATATATATAAATATATGTTATATATTTTAAGTATACAATAATAGAAAATTACAGGAAGTTTATAAAAGAGAAAAAGCACCCATAATAGCAGGATGATTTTAGGAATTATTCATAGCAATATCTTTAGCTAGTTAAACTTCATTATTAACAGGTACTATATGTTCTGCGAGTTCTAAACTTAAAAATATGTCATAAGGTGTTTGGTGTATTCAGGACTGAAAATACTTTTCAGCAGAGTGAGCAGTTTGCCATTTCTCTGTGTAAGTGATACAAAATGTTGTTTTGGAGTGTGATCTTTTTGGATTCTTCTCTGACCACATATGTGGCTACACGTTTAAGGAGATTGGAGTCTAGTGTACAAAGGGAAAAACGTAACAGAACTTTTTTGGGGGAGACATGGTGGGGACTTGACACAGGATGCCTCTCCTAGAGCTTGTATACAGAAGTGGTTGCTGAGGATAAGGTGAGAGAATTTGTGTAGAGGGCAAGAGGCATCTGAGGACAAAGGAAATGCAATGGTGACACATTCCCTTTGAGCTATAGTTTTTAGAACTTCCCTGATGGACTGACATGGTCCCGAATTAGGTCTGCTTTCAGAAAAGGGCATTAATGGGGAACTCACCAGGAAGGAAGAGATCTGGATGGTGCCTTTGAGCTCAACAGAAAGGTGTAAGGGTCCTTGGAGGCCTCCCTCTGCTATGCGGGACTAGTTTTTCATATTTACTAATTGACTCCATAGGTTAACATTTGCCAATCAGAGAGGCTGAAATAAGAAATTAACATTAAGAATTTATTATTAAAGGGGCTGTCCCAGTGGCATAGTGGTTAAGTTCTCACACTCTGCTTCTGTGTCTGGGGGTTCACGGGTTTGGATCCTGGGCACAGACCTACGTATCACTCATCCAGCCATGTTGTGGTGGCATCCCACATACAAAATAGAGGAAGATGGGCACAGATGTTAGCTCAGGGACAATCTTCCCCAGCAAAAGAAAAAAAAAGAGAAAGAAAAAAAGAATTTATTATTAAAAAGTCACAAAACTAAATAAATGAAAGAGGAATTTAAATAACTAAACTATAAAATGAGTTGTTTTGTAAGTTTGTACTTCTGAAGTTATCAAAGCTTAAAACCATACTAAGCCTTTTAAGACACTGTATAAGTTGGAATACCTTCTAGTCTGTGGCTCGCCTTTCCACTTTTTAAACAGTATCCTTTGATGAACAGATCTTCTTAATTTTAATGTATACCATTTTATCAAAATTTTTCTGATGGTCAGTGCTTTCTGTATTGATTTAAGAAATCTTTACCTGCCCCGACATCATGGAGATACTCACCTGTGTTAAAATCTGGAAGCTTATTATGTTATCTTTTTTTAAATTGTGGTAATATACATAACATAATATTTATTATTTAAACCATTTGTGAGTGGTTCACTGGCATTGAATACATTCACAATATTGTGTGCCCGTCACCACTACCTATAGCCAAAACTTTTCCATCATCCCCAACATAACTCTGTATCCATTAAACGATGATTTCCCTTCTCTCCTTCTTCTAGTAACTGGTAACCTCTATTCTGTTTTCTGTCGTTATTAATTTGTCTATTCTATGTAACTTATGTAAGTGGATTCACACAATGGTTGTCCTTCTGTGTCTGGCTTATATAACTATGCATAATGTTCTCAAAGTTCATTTGTATTGTAGCATGCATCAGAATTTCATTCCTTTTAAAGAATAAATAATATTTAATTGTATGCATATATCACATTTTGTTTATCCCTTCATCTGTTGATGGACATTTGGGTTGTTTCCACTTTTTACCTATTGTGAATAGTGCTGCTGTGAACATTGGTGTACAAGTATCTGTTTGAGTCTCTGCTTTCAATTCCTTGGGGTATACACCTAGAAGTAGAATTGCTGGAATATGGTAATGCTATGTTTTACTTTCTGAGGAACTACTCAACTGTTTTCCAAGAGGCTACACCATTGTACATTCCTAACAGCAATGCACAGGGTTGCAATTTCTCTACATCTTCACCTTATTTTCTGTATATATATATATTTTAATAATAGCCATCCTAATGGGTGTAAAGTGGTATCTCACTGTGGTTTTGATTTGTATTTTTCTAATTATTAGTGATGTTGAGCATATTTTCATTCTCTTATTGGCCATTTGTACATCTTCTTTGGAGAAATGTTTATTCTAGTCCTTTGCCTATTTTTCTATTTTTTATTGTTATTATTGTTGAGTTTTGGGAGTTTTTAATACATTCTGGATATTAATCCTTTGTCGTATGTATGATTTGCAAATATTTTTTCTCATTTTTATAGGTTGTCTTTTCACTTTATTTATAGTGTTCTTTGATGTACTAAAGTTCTTAATTTTGATGAAGTCCAGTTTATCTACTTTTTCTTTTGTGGCCTGTGCTTTTGGTGCCATATCCATGAAATAGTCAAAAATCCAATGTTATGAAGATTTTTCCCAAAGTTTTCTCATAAGAATTTTATAGTTCTAGCTCTTAAACTGAGGTCTTTGGTCTATCTTGAGTTAATTTTTGTATATGGTATAAGGTAAGAGTCAAACTTCACTCTTTTGCATGTGGATATCCAGTTCCCCCAGCACCATTTGTTGAAAAAACTGTACTTTCCTCATTGAATGGTCCTGGAAACCTGTTAACAAGCAATTGAACATATATATGAAGAATTATTTCTGGTCTTTCTATTCTATTCCATCAGTCTGTATGTCTATTTTTATGTTGGTACTACATTGTTTTAATTACTGTAGCTTTGCAATAATTTTCAAAGTCGAGAAATGTGAGTCCTTCAACCTTATTTGTCTTTTTCAAGATTGTTTTGACTATTCAAGGTCATATTCCATATGGATTTGAGGATGAATTTCATATTCCATAGGAATTTGAAGATCCGCTTTTCCATTTCTCCCTAAAAGGCTGTTGGAATTTTGATAGAGATTGAGTTGAATCTGTAGACTGCTTTGGGTTGTAGTAACATGTTAACAATGTTAAGTTTTCCAATCCATGAACACAGATGTTTTTCTGTTTATTTAGATTTTCTTTAACTTCAGTAATAGCTTTTAGTTTTTAGCATGTAAGTCTTTCACTTCTTCATTAGATTTATTTCTAAGTATTTAATTCTTTTCGATGCTATTGTAAATAGAATTACTTTTTAAATTTTCTTTTCAGATTGTTCAATCCTAGTATATAGAAATATAACTGATTTTTTGGTGTTGATCTTGTATCTTGCAAATTTTCTGAATTCACTCAGTAGCTTTCTTGTGGATTATTTTAGATTTTCTATTTAGAGGATCATGTTATCTATGAACAGAGAGAGTTTTACCACTTTCTTTCTAATTTGGATGTCTTTTCTTTCTTTGTCTAATAGCTTGAGCTAGAACTTCCAGCATGATATTAAATAGCAGAGGTAGAAGTGGGCATCCTTACCTTCATCCTGATTTTAGGGGGAAAGTTTTCACCCTTTCACCATTGAGTATGATCTTATCTGTGTTTTTTCATAAATGCCGTTTATCATGTTAAAGAATTTTCCCTCTATTCTGTTTTCTGAAAGTTTTTTCCCTCAACTTGATTGAGGAATAATTGATAAATATAATTGTATATATTTCAAGTGTACAACGTGATGATTTTATATACATATACTTTGTGGAATAATTACCAAGATCAAGACAATTAACACATCCATCACTTCATATAGTTAATTCATTTTTTTAATGGTGAGAATGCTTAAGATTTACTCTCAGCAACTTTCAAGTATACAATACTGTATTATTAACCATAGTTACCATGCTGTACATTAGATCCTCAGAACTTGTTCTTCTCACAACTGAGAGTTTTTACACTTTGACCTACATCTCCCCATTTCCTACTTCCCTCAGTCCCTCGCAACTACCATTCTATTGTTTCTATGAAATTGACTTTTTTTTTTTTTAAGATTCTCTATATAAGTGAGATCATACAATATTTGTCTTTCTCTGTCTGGCTTATTTCACTTAGCATAATGCCCTCCAGGTTTATCTATGTTGTCACAAATAGCAGGATTTCTTTATTTTTTATGGCTAAATAATATTCCATTGTAGACACATACTCCACACTTTCTTTATCCATTCATCTGTCAAAGGATGTTTAGGCTGTTTCCATATCTTGGAGGCCGTGAATAATGCTGCAGTGAACGTGGGTGTACAGATACCTCTTAGAGGTACTGATTTATTTCCTTTGGATATAGACCCAGGAATGGGACTGCTAGGTCATATGGTAGTTCTATTTTTAAGTTTTTGAGGAACTGCCATACTGTTTTCCATAATGGCTATACCAATTTACATTCCCACCAACCACGTATAAGGGCCCCCTTTTCCCAAAATCCTCACCAACTTTGTCATCTCATCTTTTTGACAATAGTCATTCTAACAGGTGTGAGGTGACATTTAATTGTGATTTTGGTTTGCATTTCCCTGACGATTAATGATATAGGGCACTATTTTATACACATATTGGATATTTGAGTGTCTTCTTGGGAAAAATGTCTTTTCAGGTCCTTTGCCCATTTTTTTGATCAAATTGTTTGGTTTTTTTGCTATTGAGTTGTATGAATTCTTCATATATTTTGGATATTAACCTCTAATCAGATATATGGTTTGCAAATATTTTCTCCTATTCTGTAGGTTGCCTTTTCATTTCATTGATGATTTTCTTTCCTGTGCAGAAGCTCTTTGGTTTGATGTAGTCCCACTTGTTTAATTTTTGTTGCCTATGCTTTTGGTGTCTTCTTCAAGAAAACATTGCCAAGACAAATGTCAAGGATCTTTTCCTCTATATTTTCTTCTAGGAGTTTTATGGTTCCATGTCTTTAAGTTTTTGATCCATTTTGAGTTAATTTTTGTGAGTGGTGTGAGACAGAGATCCAGTTTCATTCTTTTGCATGTGGAAATCCAGTTTTCTCAACACCGCTTATTGAAAAGACTTGAAATTATATTATTTTTATCCCTTATTATGTTAATGTGGTGTATCACATTTATTTATTTGTGTATGTTAAACCATCCTTGCATCCCAGGGATAATCTCACTTGATCATGGCATATGATCTTTTTAAAGGTACTGTTACATTCAGTTTACTAATATTTTTTTTTAAAGGATCACCTGTGGCTTTCTTTTTCTCTTTCCTTCCTCCCTCCCTCCCTCCCTTCCTTCCTTCCTTCTTTCCTTCCTTCTTTCTTTCTTTCAGAGATTGGCCCTGAGCTAATATCTGTTGTCAATATTCCTCCTTTTTTTCTCCCCAAAGCCCCAGTACATAGCGGTATATCCTAGTTGTAGGTCATTCTAGTTCCTCTATGTGGGATGCCACCACTCCATGAGCAGTGCATAGTCCACGCCCAGGATCTGAACCAGTGAGCCCTGGGCCACCAAAGTGGAGTGCATGAACTTAACCACTTGGCCATGGAGCTGGCCCCCTAGTTTGCTAATATTTTCTTGAGGATTTTTGCATCTTTGTTTATCAGGGATCTTGGTCTATAATTTATTTTCTTGTAGTGTACTTGTCTGGCTTTTGTATGAGGGTAATGCTGGCCTTGTAAAATGAGTTTGGAATTTTTCCTTGCTCTTCAGTGTTTTGGAAGAGTTTGAGAAGGACTGGTGTTAATTATTCTCTAAATGTTTGGTAGAATTCACCAGTGAAGCCATCTAGTCCTGGGCTTCTGTTTCTTGGGAGATTTTTGATTACTGATTCAATATCTTTGCTTATTACTGGTCTGTCCAGATTTTCTATTATTTCATGATCCATCTTAGTAGTTTGCAGGTTTCTAGGAATTTATCAATTTCTTTTAAGTTATCTAAGTTTATCAGCATATAATTGTTCATAGTCGTCTCTTATGATCATTCGTATTTGTTTGGTATCAGTTGTAATGTCTCCTCTTTCTTTTATAATTTTATTAGAGTCATCTCTTTTTTTCTTAGTCTAGCTAACAGTTTGTCAATTTGGTTTATCTTTTTGAAAATCCAATTCAGTTTTGTTGATCTTTTCTGTTGTCTTTCTGTCTCTATTTCATTTATTTCTGCTCTAATTTTTTATTATATCCTTCCTTCTGCTAACTTTGGGCTTAGTGTTTCTTTTCTAGTTCCTTGAGGTGTAAGGTTAGGTTGCTTGAGATCTTTCTTGTTTCTTAATGTAGGAATTTATTGCTATAAACTTCTCTCTTAGAACTGCTTTTACTGCATCCCATACGTTTTGATATGTGGTGTTTCCATTACTGTTTGAAGATATTTTATCATTTCTCTTTTGAGTTCTTCTTTGGCCCATTGGTTGTTCAGAAATGTGCTGTTTAATTTTCACATTTTTGCGAGTTTTTCAGCTTTCCTCATATTAGTGATTTGTAGTTTCATACCATTGTGGTTGGAAAAGATGCTTTATATGGTTTCAATCATCTTAAATTTTTGAAGACTTGTTGTGTGACCTAATATATGATCTATCCTGGAAAATGTTCCATGTGCCCTTAAGAATAATGTGTATCCTGCTGCTGTTGGCTGGAATGTTCTGTATATGTCTGTTAGGTCCATTTGTTCTAAAGTACACTTCAAGTCCGCCATTTCCCTATTGAATTTCTGTCTAGGTGATCTATCCATTATTATCAATATTATTGCATTGCTGTCTCTTTTTGCCTTCAGATCTGTTAATAATTGTTTAATATATTTAGGAACTTCAAAGTCACATTTCAAAAGAGCATGAGTCTGGGGATGTAAAGAATTTGTGACCATTTGAGTAATCTATCAGTTATCAATTCTCTGTACCCTCTCCTTTCTCTTGGCTATATGCAAGCTCAAGTTTCTCCTAATCTTCTTGAGACTATAAATAGTATGTTAGTTTGTCTCTTATCTCTACTTTTTCTCTTATCCTGTTAAAACCTTTTAACTTTCTGAAATTTGGCCCAGATATAAGTACCAACAATTTATTATTTGCCATTTCAAATACTTGATACCCTTGAATCCACTCCTTGGAACTTACTTCTCCTTTCGCATTCATGATACTATAACTACCTAATTTTCTTTTCTTTTTATGACCATTCTCCAGACTCTGTTGCATCTTTCTTGTCATGAATCTCAAAATTAGTTTTTTTCAGGGTTCTTTCCTCAGTACTCTTTACTACTCATTCAATATTTTATCCTGGTTGGTTTCACCCACTCTCATATTAAAAAAAAGTTGGGTTGAATTAAATATACAGAAGGCTTAACATATCAAGTATACAGCTAGATGAATTAACCAAAGTCAAAATAGACATAATCCCCATCCAGTTTAAGAGAGAAAACATTACCATCTCTTGAGAAGCCCCCCTCCAGCCTGTGATATCTTTTTTGTTTTTAACTTTTTATTTTGTAATAATTTTAGAATCACAAAGCTTACAAAGATAGTAGAGAGAGATTCCCATGTTGCCTTTACCCAGTATACCCAATGGTTATATCTTACATAGTTGTAGTATAATTTCAAAACTAGGAATTTGATGTTGGTAATATGTATGTGTACAGTTCTATGTCATTTTATTATATATGTAGATTCATGTAACCTCTACCACAATCAAGATATAGAACTATTCCATTACCACAAAGATCTCCTTCATGCTACCCCTTTGTAGTCAAACTCATCCCCTTCCTCCCCAACATCTTTAAACCCTGGCAATCAGTAATCTGTTTTCCATCTCTACATGTTTGTCATTCAAGAATGTTTATATAAATAGAATTATACAGTATGTGACCTTTTGAGATTGGCTTTTTTTCACTCAGAGTAATGCTCTTGAGATTCATTCAAGTTATTATATTTGTTAATATTTTAAGAATTTTTGCATTTGTATTCATTAGGGATATGGTTTGTAGTTTTCTTTTTCTGTACTGCTTTTGTATTCTGTTGCCATCAAGGTGATATTGGCTTCCTAGAGTGAGATGGGAAGTATTTTTTCCTCTTCCATTTTCAGGAAGAGATTGTGTAGAATTTGTGTTAATTTTTCTTAAAACATTTGGTAGAAATCTCCAGTGAAATCACGTAGGCTTGGAAATTTCTTCCGCAGGTTTTAAATTATGAATTCAGTTTTAAAAATAGTTATAGGGCTATTCAAATGATCTATTTCATCTTAGGGAGTTGTGGTAGCTTACACTTTTCAAGGAACTGGTGCATTTCATGTAAGTTGACAAATTTACGCATATAGAGTTGTTTGTAGTAGTCCCTTATTGTCCTTTTGATGTCTGCAGGATCTATATTGATATCTCTTGTTTCATATCTTATATTAGTAATGTGTTTCTTCTCTTTGTCAGTCTTGCTAAGGTTTTGTCAATTTTGTTAATCATTTCAAGCACCAGCTTTTTGTTTCATTTTCTTTATTTTCCTGTTTTCAGTTTCCTTGGTTTCTTCATATTTTTGGCTTCTTCTGCTTGCTCTGGGTTTGTTTGCTGTTTTTCTAGTTTCCTGAGGGCAGAGCTTCCATTATTGCTTTAAGGCTTTTCCTATTTTCTAATGTAAACATTAAATGCTATGAATTTCACTGTTGTAGCTGCATCACAAAAAATTCATATGTTGCATTTTAATTATCATGCAGTTCAATACATTAAAAAAAATTCTCCCTGAGACTTTTTGTTTGACCTGTGTATTATTTAGAAATATACTGTTTAATTTCTACCTTTTCTTCTGAAAAGTTACCACTATCTTGACTTCCAATAGGTATTTTACTTGTTTTTGATCTTTAGGAAAATTGAATCTTGAATTATATAATACTTCAAGTACATAATGTTTTTGCTCAACATTAAATTTGTGAAATCCATCCTACCATGATGAGCATTTGGATTTGGAACTTTAGATTTTTTCCAATTGAGGTGTGGAATACTGATTCTGTGACTATTATATAAATATTCTTGTCTTTTGTTGAACATATGTACTAATTTTTAGGCTATAAACCTAGGAATGGGGGCTGGCCCCGTGGCCGAGTGGTTAAGTTCGCGCGCTCCGCTGCAGGCGGCCCAGTGTTTCGTCGGTTCGAATCCTGGGCGCGGACGTGGCACTGCTCGTCAGACCACGCTGAGGCAGCGTCCCACATGCCACAACTAGAGGAACCCACAACGAAGAATACACAACTATGTACCGGGGGGCTTTGGGGAGAAAAAGGAAAAAATAAAATCTTAAAAAAAAAAAAAAAAACCTAGGAATGGAGTTTCTAGTATTGGATATTCTTAAACTGTTATCCAAAGTGGTATTAACCACTTTATATATTTCTACCAGCAGGGTATGTAAGCTACAGGTTCTCCACAGGATCCCAAAGAGTTAGTATTATCACTCTTTTTAATTTTTTGCCATTCAGGTTGGTGAGTAGTCTTATGTTTTATTCAGATCTTCTATGATCTTACTTTTTTTGTCTGCTTGATCCATTAATTATTGAGAAAAGTTATTAAAATTTTCCCTGTATAGTCATGGATAGGTCTATTCCTAATTGTAGTTCTTTCAACTTCTGCTTTTTAAAAATGATATGTTATTATTCACGTACAAACAGAATTACATCTTCCTGGTGGACTGACACTTTGATGAAATGTCCTCTTCATCTCAAGAATTTTTCTTGCTTTAATATTGACTCTAATACTAGTTTGCCTACCTTTGTTCTGTTTCTTTTCTTTCCTTTCTTGTCTTCTTTTGGATTTCTCACATATTTTTATTTCACTTTTATGAACTATCAGGTTGTTATACAGACTTTTATTATTCTTTTAGAGATTACAACATGCAACCTCAACTTATTAAAGGCTGTTTTAAATTAGTTCTTTACTGCTTTCCAGACAAGGCCAGGACCCTAGAACACTTTAACTCCATTTATCACCTGTCTTGTGCTATTTCAGGTCTCTTTTAAATAAATTTTACTGTGCCTAGAAATTATGGATTACGTGGTCACTATTCATTTATATGTACTCAGATATTTATCCTTTTTCATTTTACTTTTTTCCTTCCTTCTGGGATAATTTCCCTTTTGTCTAAAGAAGTCTTGTTAAAATTTCAATTCAGTGCTGATGACTTGGTTTTTTTTCTTTTTGCCAACAAGTCAGCCACCATTCTTTTCATTGTTGTTTTTTGAAGGTGAAATGCCTTTTCTCCTTGTCTACTTTTAAGACTTTTTTCTTTGTAGCTGGTTTTATGCAGTTTTACTATGATGTACTTAGATGTGGGTTTCTTTGTATTTACTTAGTTTAGGATTGTAACTCTTCTTGAATCAATAGTTTGTCTTTTTTTTATTAACTTGGGAAAATTCTCAGATATAATCTCTTCAAATATTACTTATTTGCTTTTATCTCTACTCCCTAAAAGTCTAAATATATGCTGTTGGAACTTTTTATCAGTACCATATGTCTCTTTCTCTCTCTACCTCCTGCATTACATTTTCTATCATTTTGTCAAAATGCTTCAGTCTGATTTTTCCTTCTCCTCTTTCAGTTCATTGATTTTCTTGTCAGTTACGTCTAATTGCTGTTACATTCATATATTTTGATTTTAATTTCAGTTATTGTGTCATTCTCATTTCCATGTGATTCATTTTCGGAATTTTCATTTCTCCCCTGAAATCTTGTCATTTAAGATTTTATAATCATGTTATTTGGATCTATGGTGGGCCTGTATTTTTTCTTGGATTTCAGTTAATTCTTGTTTTACTTTGATTGAATCCTAAACGTTGTGTATCAAAAATTGGAGTGATAACTTGATGCTGTGGACAATGCTATCTTCCTCTTGAAATGATTTATCTTTGTTTTGGTAGAATGTTAGATTTGGAGAAGCTTACTTTATTACAATCTGTAATTGAGTTGACTTGGGTCTAAGCATCAGTCTATGGGAGGGATGACCCATTTTTGCTCACCTTTCCTGTTAAGATATAGCCCTTCTGGGGATCACGACAGAAAGTCCTGGATGTTTATGAGATTCTCACCCTTTGGTGAGCCAGAACTCCAATTACTGTCTTCACAACCCTATAAGAATACTAGAAGTTCTTCTCAGCTTCTTAACCTCTCACCTGCTGTCTGTGATTCAGAAAGTGCATCTGGGGAAATGCTATGCCAAAAGTCTGGATCATCTCTTGCTTTCCACTCTGGAATCTTGGCCCCTTAAATCCTAGATCTCCAATACCTCCAAATAGATGATGTTTTAAAATTTTGGCTCACTTTTGCTGTGTTTTTTGTAGGAAGCTTGGGCTGTAAGAACCTAGTCTTTAATTGCTGGAAATGGAAACGCTCCCATTTACATATTTTTAATTACCATTAAAATCAACCTCTCTCTACATAGCTAACCTTTCTCTAACCTCTAGATATGTATTTTCAACTGCCTATCAGACGTTTCTACTTTAATGTCCCCTAGTTATCTCAAACTCAACTTATCCAAAACAGAAGTTGTCATTTTATCCAATTCCTTCTGTCTTTTACCTTTTTTTTTTTAAATCACTGCAGGGGTCACCTAATCCAGAAACTGGGGGTTACTTTGGATTATTTTTTTCTTCCATACCTTTTGTTTACTCAATCAACAAAGCTAAAACTCACCTTCTCTTTTTTGCTGCTTGTCTGAATCATTGAACTAATTATCCATTACTCTCTCCCACACTCTAGTTGTTCTTATCAAATTTATCCTTTCTTGTGCACTTCTCCCTCCTTAATACTTTTTCCTCAAATGTAAATCCGAGCCTATGATTTCCCTACTAAAAACTTTTCAATGGCTTCCCACTGCCTGCAAGTTATAGTTCAATACTTTAGTCTTCAGTCTTTGATGATTTGACTTCTTTATTATCTGGCCTCTTCCTACTTCTCCAACTTTCACTCTTTACCTACTCCTCCTTGTCATTATGTTTTATGATATATATTTATTTTAGCTACTGGAATATAGTATCATCTTTTTCACATTTCTGTTTTTGCATGAGCGAATCCTTCTATTTGAAATGTCCTTCCACCCTTGGATCTGCTTGGTAAATGATGTTTAGTCCCCTGCTCAGAGGCCATATCCTCCAAAAAGCTTTATTCTCTCTTATTCCCAACGGAAGGATCATCTTTTCTACACTACTTCAATTTTTTCATACTTCAGTTAACACATTTATAACACTGCATAGTCTTGACTTGTTACCTGTTTGTTTCCTCCCCTAAAATAAAAACTCTTTGTGGTGAGGTACCTTATTAATCTTTCATACTCCAGAGCTTAATATACTCCTTAACACACAGTAGACACTCAATTAATATGTTGAACTGACAGACATGAGCTAAGTGCTGAAATCTTAGAACCATGAAATCTGATAGTATTAGACAACAATTGATGAAACCTCTTGAGAGACAAGGCAGAAACAAAATAGCACATTTAAAAGAGAGCCACATGTACTCACTGGCATGATTAATATTGCTGAGCAAGGCTTTCTGAAAGTCTGTTCCATCTTAGAAGATAGGGTGAATCTGAATTCAGAACAGATCTTTGGGAAATTCTCCTTATTGTGGAAAAGCTGCCTGCTTGCTTTGAAAAGCAATAGAACAGATGATCCAACCAATAAGAAATAAGAAGCAGGGGGAATGAAAGAGAAGGACAACAGCAGAGACTTTCAGGGCAGAAAGGAACTTTAATGAGGAGAGGAGCAGTCAGAGAAGAACAATGAAGGGACTATGAATGGATGCCTTTTGAGTCACACTTTGTTCAGGTAGGAGCCAGCTCAGGCAGAAGAACTCAGACTGAAATGTATTCTTTACTTGTAGGGACATAAATTATTTAACGTTTTCCTCAGAATTATATAATATTATGCTCCAAGTCTTTGTAGCCTGAACTCTAGAGACAATCACAAATCTTTTTTTATGGTCTCTTACAAAAGCTCCATTAGGGAGAGTTGACAGCTACTCAGAGTACCTAGAACATAAATTCTTCCTTGTAATAATAGCATATGTAAATAGCGAAAAGCTTTCCAGTAGGAGCCTACAAAAATATCTCTGGAGAGATTTCTCGAATACTTAGAGGAAAAATCCAATTTGTTTTGTATTTTCCTTTGCACAAAATCTGTGGGCTTTGTAGCAGCTTTGTTATGCAGAAATATCATTAGGGCCCCATCAGGTATGAGCACCAGGAAAAACTCTCACATTTCTAAAGTTTCTAAAGAGGGCTCTCAGCTTCTTCTATAGTAACAGTTGAAAGAGTATCTTCATTACCACGACTCTGAAAAAAAAATTAACCTCTTATAAATCATATCATGTTTCCTAAAATCATACATGTAATAAATACTTAGTTTTTAAAAAATAAGCAATATTGATGTTTATAGAATAAAATGTTAAAGTGCCATTTTTCCTCTTTATGTCCCATCTCTACCTCAAACCACTCTCTTAATTCCTATTGGACCACTTTTAATGTTTGGTATACTTCTAGACTTTTATAATAAAAATATTCATGATCTTCTTGAACATGAACAGATACCAGCCAGCACCCCAAAGGTCACTTTGTCATATTTCCAATTACTACGTATTCCTTCCCTCCAAAAGCAAATGTGATTTTGACTTTTAGGTAATCAATCCTTTCTTATCTTTCTAGTTTTACCAACTAGCTTGCCTCCCTCTCTAAACATTAGGGTTTAGCTTTAGTTTTACATGGTTTCAAACTTCCTATGAATGGAATCATAAAGTATGCATTCTTTTGAAGGAGAGTTTAATAAGCTATAGAATTCATGCCTGACTCTTTTTCACTCTAACACCTTAATATGCTATCCCACTACCTTCAGGCCTCCATTATTTCTGATGAGAAGTAAGCTGTAAATCTTATTGTGCTTACACTGTACATGAAGAGTCATTTTTCTCTTGCTGCTTTCAAGATTTCCTTTTTTTTATTCATTTGGCCCTGAGGTGTCTAAGAGTGGATCTCTCTGTGTTTATTCTAATTGGAGATTATTGAGCTTCTTGGATGTATAGAAGTATAATTTTTAATCAAATTTGGGAAATTTTTGGCCATTATTTCTTCAAGCTTTTTTCCTTTTCCTTCATTTTCTGGGATTCTCATTAAGCATATATTGGTGCACTAGATAGTGTGCCAAAGATCTCTGAGACTCTGTTTATTTTCTTCTTTTTTTCCTGTTCTTCAGACTGGATGAATTGTATTGTTCTATCATGTTGGCTGATTTTCTGTCCACATGTCTCCTGTCAGCTCCCATCTGCTCTTGAGCCCCTCTAGTGAGTTTTTCATTTTAGTAACTATATTTTTAAACTCCAGAATTTCCATTTGGTTCTTCTTAATAATTTCTATTTCTTTTATTGATATTCTTATTTAAAAAAATTTAACAGTATTACTGAGGTATACTTGATATACAAAGAACCGCACATATTTAGTGTGTATAATTTGGTGTATTTAAACATATGCAAATGCTATGACATCATAACCACAAGCAAGGTAAGGGACATTGATACTCTTATTTGCTAAGTTATTATCATCCATAAATTCTTTAAACATGTTTTCCTTTAGTTCTTTGAAGTCTTTCCTTTTTTTTTTTTTTTTGAGGAAGATTAGCCCTGAGCTAACATCCACTGCCAATCCTCCTCTTTTTGCTGAGGAAGATTGGCCCTGAGCTAACATCTGTGCCCATCTTCCTCTACTTTATATGTGGGATGCCTGCCACAGCATGGCTTGCCAAGTGGTGCCATGTCTGCATCCGGGACCTCAACCAGCAAACCCTGGGCTGCCGAAGTGGAATGTGCACACTTAACCACTATGCCACCAGGCCAGCCCATGAAGTCTTTCTTTGTGAAGACCAACATTTGTCTTCCCCTCCCTCCAAAAGACTGTATCTATTGATTGCTTTTTTCAAGTGTATGGGCCACTATTTCCTGTTCTTTGCATGTCTTATTTTGTTGTTGAAAAATGGGTATTTTAGACAACATATCGTAGTGACTTTGGATTCTGATTGCCTCATCTTCCCCCAGAAGTGTTTGTTATTGCTGTCTTTCATGACTTGCCTGTACTAATTTTGTGGAGTCTGTGTCCCTTGCAGGGTGTCACTTCTGATATATCTGCTCACTTTTTTCATTTTGTTATTTTTTTTTAAAGATTTTATTTTTTTCCTTTTTCTCCTCAAAGCCCCCCAGTACATAGTTGTATATTCTTTGTTGTGGGTCCTTCTAGTTGTGGCATGTGGGACACCACCTCAGCATGGTTTGATGAGCAGTGCCATGTCCGCGCCCAGGATTCGAACCAACGAAACACTGGGTCGCCTGCAGCGGAGCAAGCGAACTTAACCACTCGGCCATGGGGCCAGCCCCTCATTTTGTTATTTTTAAGACTGGTTTCCTAGGGTTCTTCCCAGGTCAGCATAAGTGGTCAGTCAATGATTGGTCAGCTTAAACATCTTGTTATGGGCTAAATTCTATCCCCCTATGTTCATATGTTGGAAGACACTGAGAAGCCTCAAGCTAAAAAAAAATAAAATGTCACAGGCATCCACCATTCTTACTGAAGTTCAGCAAATTTTCTAAAATAAATACTTCTCAATTTGTTGTATGCTTTGGTAAATTTCCAGAATCTTTAAAAGGTCTATTGACAATTTTGTCCAGTTTTATCATTTCTTTTTAGGGAGATTTACCATATCCTCACTCAGCCATTCTGGAAGCCCCACCCATTCCCTATTCTTGGAAAATTTTTTTTCCATGTAGTCTCATAGTTACTTCTGCACTTCAGTTAGTCCTTGCTCAGTGGTCTTCCCTTACAATCCTATGTAAAATAATCCATGCCTTATCTCCTTAAGCTGTTTGTTTTATTTACTCCATAACATTTTTCTACTTCCTCAAATTATTATATATATCATTTGTTTACTTGTTTATTGTTTTTCTCTCCCACTGGAATGCAAGCTCCCTGATGGTAGGGATGTTGTCTTGTTAATCATTGCATCCTTTGTGTCTATTACAATGCCTAGTAAATAGTAGGCACTCCATAAATATTTGTAAGAGAATGAATGAATGTTACATATCTAGTTTTTTAAGATTGTGAGAAAATAAACATTCTCATAAACTTTTGTGGTATTGTGAATTATTACAGCATTTTGGGATGTTATTAAACTTGTAATTACACTTCCAGAAGGCATTGTTTAGATATGTTTTATAATGAGAAGATGTTTATAATAGTTGAGAAAAATACATGTGACAAAACAATATTAATATGATCACACAGGTAGTAAAAAGGAAAACTGTATGTGTGTGTGTATATGTATCTTTTAGTGTAGATTTGGATGTGTGGATACGATGAGGACTACATTAAAGAGGGCAATAATCATTTTTTAACTTTTTAATACACAGTTTCATGTATTACTTTTGTAATTTTATAAACAATAAAAATAAAGAAAAAATTAAAAAGTAAATGATATATTATCACATATTCCATTTTTATTAGTTCTAAACAAACTGTATCAGTGCACTTCAACTCCTCATAGTGTTCTTACTAGAAATCAACATCTCTTGATTTGCCAGAGAGTAGATAAACACTTACCAAACCAATACAGCCAAAGATCGAGTATGCAAGTGCAATAGAAACTTCCAGGGGGTAGGTGGACAGTAAAATAGCTGAAACTTCCCTCCCAAGTTTCTGAAACCAGAAAATAGGGAGAAATCTTGCATTACTATCTTCAGTTAAGTGCAAATATGTTCAGAGAAGTAGCTCCTAGTATGAGAGTCAAAGAAAAGAAGGAAAATAGGAAGAATAAGTAAGCCTCCTTCACCAGTTGATTTCCCTAGGCATTTCTACTCCTTTGCCTTCTGCTCCACTTTTCCTAGCTTTCCTTCCCTCAATTCATTATCTACAGCTTCCATTCTTGATCTTCATCGCTCAGCATTCTTGTCTCACTTCTCACAACTCTTCATTTTCATAATTCTCTTTAGCACAGAATCCCTAGCACAGTTCACTATCCAACTCTTCAGTCAATAAGATTTGACCCTCCTAACTCCAATGACAATATGGCTACCAAGAGGTTTTATCAAGCAATCCTCATGTATTAAAACAGCTGTTATTAATTACAAACCTACTTAAATTTACACGTGTGGTGATGAAAATCTCACATAGAAATTGCTATAACATCATATGGAAAGATAAGCAAATTCAATAAGAGTTCAAAGAACATTTCACTTGGGAGTATAAAGTGATTGCAATTGCTGGGATAAATAAAGCAGAGCTCTTCTGTTGCTATCAGAAAGATATTTTCAACTACATATCAGGATTAATGATACTGGTAATAATGCTGAAATAAATGTAGTTTTTGTACTGGCTGTGGAAAGACAAGAATGATATTCAGACCTAGAAAGAAAAACATTCTAATTCTCTCTCCTTCAATTTCTTCTCTTCTTCCTTCTATTTTTTTTTCTTGGGGGGGAGGAAGATTGGCCCTGAGTTTACATCTATTGCCAACCTTCCTCTTTTTGCTTGAGGAAGACTGTCGCTGAGCTAACATCTGTGCTAAGCTTCCTCTGCTTTATGTGGGATGCTGCCACAGTGTGGCCTGATGAGCGGTGCTAGGTTCGTGTCGGGAATCCAAACCTGCAGACCCTGGGCCGCTGAAACGGAGCACACAAACTTAATCACTATGCCACAGGGCTGGCCCCACGCCTTCTCCTTTTTCGTTAGGTTTACTTAATATCTTTTATATGCAAGAAACTATTAGGTGGTAGGGATTAGATGGTAAGAATGAAATGACAAAAGATTCCTGCTTTTTCAAAGTTTATATTCAAGTAGAAAAGACAGAAGACAATATAAGGTAACATATGTTAAGGGTGAATATGTCAAAATGACTAACAGGAGATTCACCCTGAGCCATCCATATCTAGGAAGGCTTCACAAAGAGGCAGGACTTTTGAAATGAGGGCAGGACTGAGAAAAATGAAGGGAGAAGCAACATTCTAGGCAGTTTTAAATTTTTACTTACTTTTTCTTTGTAACCTACCTTGTTCCAGAAAGAATTTAATAGCACAAATTAAAAGTATGACAAAATAATTAAGAAATAGAGACAAAAAATAAAACAAATAATATGGCTAAAATACATATCACATGACCTACAGTTTGATAATGTGAGCAAAAACTGAATGCAAGAATGAATATAATACGTTCTGAGAAGATGATAAAACAAGTTTAACTCAGGTATAGTGTTTATTCACAAATGGTGTTAACAGGAGGATAAAGAAAAGGCTGTACAGGGTTGGAAGTAGCAAGATAAGAATTCTGATTTAATTTTGTTGGCAGAAACACAATCATAGCATTTTGGCTGGAAAGTGCTTGTGACCTCTTAGCTGGTAAAACTGTAAAAAGTCATTTTGCCCACATTCCTTAATTTATATGTGTTAGTGTTATTCTCAAACTCTCCCCTAAAAGCGACAAGATGCCTGCCAAAGAAGTTCAAATAGGAAAACAACAGAGAGAGTGGCTGAGTTCTTGACACAGGATTTAAACCTCTGAATCCAGCTTAAGTCAGTAAGTGCCCTTTCTTTGTTTAAGTCAATTTGGGTTGTATTTCCTGTCACTACAGCCAAGAGAGCCCTAATTAATAAAAATCCAAGTAAATAATAAACAATTTTTGGTGCTTGGGAAGACAGTAGAAAGAGAAAGGTGAAGGATTACATCAAGGTTTTGAGTCTAGGAGATTGAAATAAGGCCGGCTTGCAGTTCAGTACTTTAGAGGAGGTAAATATTTTCCATTTCATATCTGTTGAGTTTGAGATAAAGACAATAGAAGCATATCCAAGTAGAAGAGTACGCTGGCTATGAGAACAACAGCTTGGTGTTTGGGAGCCAGACAAAGCAGTTAGCTAACAGGTATGTGTTAGCATTTCTCCATTTACACACGAAGAAACTAAGAAACAGTGAAGTTAAGGAATTGTCCAAGGGGTCACAGACAGTGAATACCGAAGATGGTGTTTGGATAAAGGCAGTCTGGTTTTGAATTAATACTATTAACCATTTTGCTATGTGGGGAGTATATTTCAGAGGCATACACTTTTTGGGATAGCTGAACCTACCTGGGAATACTGATAACTTCATGAGTTTGTGGATTTTGCCAAGCCACTTGCTTATGCTAGAAAAGTGGGCATACGGAAAATCTTGTAATTGTGGTAAATGTAGGTAAATATAGTAAATGTAAGTCTATAATTCGACAGTGCCTCTAGGAAAATATGGTGGGTTAGAGCTGTAGGGCTAATATACAAGTTCATTTTGTGTAACTAATCACAGCAAATAGAGCTGAAATTTATGTGTTTGGGAGACTGTGAAACTGATAATTAATACTGAGTTCAGGTCAAATAAATACAGTCTACAATGGCTTGTAATACTGTTTGCAAAAGGTAGGTCCTGGAAATTATGCCATATCATCTTCAACTGACGATTATAAGCTTATGAATACAAGTGGTAAGCTAAAATAACTTGAAACAATTCTACACTTAATAATTTGATTTCCCCCTCCCTATCTCTGTCCCCCAATTTAGAATTGGAGATATCTAGATTGGATTTCCAGGGGAAATGGAAAATTTTATAATTTATAGGGAAAATCTGGTGCATACTTATTTAAATCAATACATCATTCATCGCACACAATCTATTTTGAGGGATTACTGCATCCTCTCTCATCATCTCATTGCCGATTAGGCTTCTGTTCTCCACGCTTTGATTCCTTCTAGTGACGGTCCCCTTTGTAATACTGTATACTATAATACAATATTATACAGCATAATGCTGTATACTATAATATACTCAGGTATGGGGGTTGTACAGGAGAGGAGCAGCAAGTTTATCCCTCACCTGCAATGACTCTTCTACTCATTAGATTTAGTTTTGAATGAAAACTTTCAAATTGTTACTATTTTTTGTTGTTCCATAACGAAGAGGAGCTCCACTCCAATCTGTTCTCATTTTAAATGGATGATTTTTGTAAGCATTGCTAAAGTCTTTTGCAGCACTAATATTCTGGGATTCTGAATTTAAAGCCAACGCAATTGAAATAAATCTACTGTGGTATCAGTAAAGATATTCACATTTACCTGAGAATGTCACTATCTTAAGAAGAAATAAACTTTTTTCTGTGGTACAAAGTATGTGATTGGATATTCAACTAAATGAAAGCAAGATAGATTCATACATATTTAGCATTTGGGGACTTAAAGCAAAATTCACGCAAGATACAAAAATAGGCTGTGTATGAAAAGCTCTATGTTAAACCAGAAATTACCAGGTGTCTATAATCCCAACTATATGCATTAATAGCAGAATTCTTTTGTTGACTTTGGGAATGGTTTTAAAGTCTAGGATTATACTTTTCTTTCATTAAGAGAATCATCAGTGACCCCTAGCCTAATGCATAAATAATTATCACGGAAGCCTTCAAATTTTTTACTTGCTTTATTTTAATTGGGCATGTCAAGATTTCAAACATTCTATTAATCTTTACCCAAAAAATCACATCAGAATTATTTTTGAATTAAAACTTTCAATGAAGAGCTTACTAAATCAAAGAATTTCGTGAGGACTAATAAAAGCCTTATTTTACGTCCTAAGGCTTCAAAACCTCTGAAAAGAATCATTTTGAAATTAAGATGTTCCTATAGAATTGGTCACTTACCGCTTGTCCATAATTCCTATATGACACAGACTCAAACTTAACCAACTCCATTATTGTTATAACTGTCGCAGCAATTGCAGTAACTATGCACAGGATGCTCGTGACCAAAGCACATGTAATCTGAAAAGAAGATACAGCGTACACTTATTATATTTAGAATAAACTCTTTGGGTAAACAGTTTGTATTGCTGGAAAACATCATCTAGTTAAAATTTTGATCTAGTTTCTGAAGCTTTAGAAGTGTTGGTATGCTCGCCATTGGAGTAAAATATTTTTCTGGTTTACATGAAACTCAGTTAATCTGGAGCAAAAACTGAAATATCATCACACCAATAAGCATCAATCTTCCATTTAGGTTCAAAAATATTGTATTTTACAATCTCCTGAGTCAGTTGGAAGAAAGACTTATATGATTTGAACCAAAGGAGTTCCACTGCAAAAAGAAAAAAAGATGGAAAATGCTGTTTTTAGAAACAAGCCAAATAGGATTCAATGATTTTTAATACTGGGTTTTCATTCTCTAGGGAAATCCATCAATATCTTTGGATATCAGTTTTTTATCTGTACAATTATGAGATCAGATACCTTAATTTCTAAGGTACCTATTAGCTTTAAGATTTTAGGATGTTTTTCCTTCCAAATCTTTTCACCTATACCATAGATGGATCTTTATTCTGGACAGATCTTCTATTTTGTTACAAGATAAAATCCTATTCCCAAACTGGATAGTTAGGAAAATGAAGTTTTACAGTGTTATGTTTATATATAAAGGCATTAGGTCCTACTAAATTTTTTCTAATAGTAAAGGTCATACAATGTTAAAAGAAGGTAGAATACCAAACCAAAAAACCCCCCTACATTTAAACTTAGAAACCTTTACACAATCATGATTCTAATTAATATGGCATGTTTGTCTACATTAAATTATGTGCGCTGGATTTTCACTTAATTCTTTAATTTATTTTACAGGTAGGGTAGATTCCTTCATTGTTTAGATACCCACTATTGTTTCATTAAAACCTATTTATCTTTGTGACAAGCGATTTCTAGGATACCCTAAACATTTCAACTTACCAGTCTTTGATTTGGATATTTTGTTGCTCTTATTATGGACACTCCTGAAATGATAAACTGGATATAAAAACATATATTTATAAATACTCATTGATAATGCTCATCAACTTAAAATGTACTTTTAACAACTCCCTTTCTAAGTCAATTATTTTAAGAATACTAAGAGTAACAAAATATAAAGAAATTTTAGTAGGAGAGGTCAGGACAAGTTTCCATCATATAGTAATCACTTGAAAGGTAGGGTCACTAATAACTGAAATATTTAGGAGCCAGTGGGCAGAATTTAGGCTGTGGTATATGCCAAAGATGACTTAAGCAGTCCTGAATCAGGGACTGTTGTATTTCTGTGTACGTTTGTATTTCTGTGCATGTTTTCTGAACTTATTCAATTATTACTTCTAATGCTATCCTTCCTAATGAGAAGACGCTATTGAGTGTAATTACTGTGTACATATCCAGATGCAAAAAGAGTGGTCCATGAGTCTATTCCAAATTGTATTTGTACAAAATATATCTCTTAACTGAGACTGTAGCCATTATTAAGGTTATAGCTGCTATTCACATTTTTGCCTTTGTTTTCTAAAAAGAGGTTCCATTATTTCATACTACACTACTTTGTCTACTTCCCAGAAGTGTAAAGATATGCCATATTATTTGATGGTGGACTGCACAATTCCCTTGAAATATTCCTTTTGTCTTATCTGTTTCAGTGGCTTTGACAAAGATCCAAGTCAAAGGCTAATTTGTGGAAAAATAGCATTCATGCTATATGTGATATATAGAAAGGCCAAACCCAAAGCTTACTAACTCCTCAAGGATAACTTAAGTTAACACGCTCAGCACTTCATTCTGTACCAAAAGCTGAGATTTCCAGGGAGGTACACAGTGAAGGGAAGAACTAGTTCAGAATATAAAGTGAAAATATCTTGTAAATTTTAAACTTGAGTGCTCTTAACTAGATTACCAAACCATGTGCTTTACAAAATGCTTTTCAAAGTTGATGACCTACAGGAGACATTTTGCATTCGTCTAAATTTAATTGAAATTTTAGATGATTTATTCTAGGAGCTAAATATGCTATTTTTATAACATGAACAATTAAACACTGAAGGTCATGAATCATTTATCTGGATTTTGTCTGCAAATGCACAATTTTTAACCTATTGTTTTCCAAGGCAATGCTTTGACACTTATGAGTCAATGTATAAAGGCAGGGAATCTCCTAGAGGCCACTGCTTCCTCTACAGCCCTCTCAAGTGGTGGCCATCTTATCTCCTACAGCCCTTATACCATTGGTTCTAAGCCTGGGGTAAGTGGTCTCTTTGCTCCTTATTGTTACTTCCAACCATTCCCGCTCCTCCAGCTTTGAATCAAACATTATTGGATTTTATAACCGACTATCCCTCCCAGTTGAAGCCATCTATTGACCCTTTGGTTGCTCTCTCTTTCTAGGTGATTTTAATTCTTGTCTCTCTAACACCTCTTAATCTTTCATAATTTCAGTATATACATATATGATCCTTCTAAGACCCTGGGCTTGTGGTTCTTTGCATTTCTTTCCTCCTTATCTTTTGACTCCATCCTATCCCAGTCACTCACTCCCATATTCATTGTCTTATCCTTGTTTCTGCCAGTAAGTGTTAACACCTGTCAAATTTCAGTTTCAAGTATCCCACTTATATCTTTCTAGCTCATGCCCTGTAGTATTACAACTCTAACAATCCTTTGACCCCAACTGGATCTGTAATGTGAGCCCCTCATCTGTTATATTCTCTCCATCACCAGCTTAAATTCCATGGTCAACTATTACAAACACTCACTTATATATACTCTCAACTCCTTTGTACCCTTCTTGTTTGATCACAGTTGCATGATTAGACCAAAATCCTGATTAAATGCAGTTTTCCTTCTTACTGTACACCTGCACCCATGCAGCCAAACATGGCCTGAGAAAGACACACAACCATCTTGACCCATCTCACTATCCAATCATGTTCCTAAAATTTAAGTGAGCCCTTCATGCTACATGACAATCAAACTTTCTCACAATCCATGCACTCTCTTACATTTCCTAGATAACTGTTTTATATTCTTTCCTCTCTCTTCAAGCAACCAATCCATTCTCCGATTCTCAGCTCATGATCTTGCTTCCTAATTCACTGTTTGAAGCCATCAGAAAAAAGTTTCACAAGTTCCCAACACCCCATCTACCTACCTATCAAAATTTGTCCTTTCTCTCTGTTCCTCTGCCTTTCCCTTTTTACCTATTTACCATTATTTATATTAAAGGTGGATAGTTCTTTGTTGTGGGGCTGTCCTATGCATTGTAGGATGTTTAGCAGCATCCTTGGCCTCTGGCTACTAGACACACATCCCCAGCTGTGAAAACCAAAAATGTCTCCGGACATTACCAAATGTCCTCTGAGGGGCAAAGTCAACTTTAGTTGAGAACCACTGCTAGAGATGAACTGTCCATGTTCCTAGCTATTTGTGTATTAAGATTCATTATCTCTTGCATACACGAGTATATGATTCTAATAATCCTCCCCTCCCCCAACTTATCTCTTATCATCAATTTTCTCTCTTCTAGTTCAGTCCCCTCAAGAAAAGACATGATACTTCCAACTTATTGAAACAAAATTTCCTCTCTCTTGACCCAAATTTCCCCTAGTTACCACCTGATTTCTCTATACCACATTACACCAAAGTCCTTAGAGGAGTCATTTGTATTTGCTCTTTATTCCTCTCCTCCCACTATTTCTTAAACCACTCTAATCAAGCTTTTGCCCCCTGCCCCATTCCACTGAAACTACTTGTCAGGTTTACTGCTGGCATCCATACTGCTAAATCCAATGGTTAATCCTCAGCACTTGTCTTATTTGACAAAATAACAGAATTTAATATAGTTGATCTTTCCCTATTTCTTTGTTCACTTGGTTTCGAGGATGCCACTCTCTCCAGATTTTCCTACTACCTTTTGGCTGTCTAGAAACCACAGAAGAGTGCAGGTAATGGCAAATTTACGAAATGTGAGAGGATAGACTCATTATGTGAAGAAGCTAAAGTAAAGACCCTAAATATGAAAATTACCAATGCTAAGACTCTTTGTCTTTTGCATACCTAAGGACAATCTAACCTATGGTTGTCATTGTGTGTTCACTCTTGTATGCACATCTCTTGTAATAGCACTGATAAATTAAAGGTGCTCAAAAAAATATTTGTTGAAAAAAGGAATTTGATTTTGAATGAATTACCAACATGGGATTTAGTTAAAGAATTCTCCTGAAAACTTTGTTTAGAAACTGTTCCCTGTCTTCCACTAGTGGCATGAATATTATTTACTGAATGATTAAATCATATAAATTATTCTACTCACAATAATTCCCCATAAAGAACATCCTGTTTTGTAAGTTATAGGTTCATACTTCCCAAAGACTCCTTTTATTTGTCCCATATACAAGACGAATAGGAAATACCACATGAAAACATGAAAGATGCCGAGCATAATCTGCATAGCCTGTGAGAAGAGAATGCTATTAGTACTGAAACCAAGGAATTTATAACATAATTCCAATAAGTGTTAATTATGAGCAATATTCAACACTTTTACAAAAGATAAAAGTAAAATAGCAATGCACTTAACCATGTATTTCCTGGTTTGGTTAGCCTCAAAAGAAGGCCCTAACTGAAGTTCACCAAATAGAAATCAGGCATACCTGGAACATCAGAAAGTTCAATAATAATTCCGGCCAAATCTCCTATAAGAAAGTTGACAATCCAACTCTACTACTGGCTATCCTCCCTATCTATCAAGTAACGGCATGAGAGGAGAATACTGAAGGTACTTGAGAGAATATGTGCTTACTAATCTATTTGGATGCAGGAAGCCATATATCCAATATTTTCTTGTACATTAGAAATTGGTATGGATCTTTTTCACAAGTGTGCTGGGGTGAGGTCCAGTCCAACACAGAGATACAAAGAATATCCAAAGTAGATTTGCTTGCATAAGGTCTTCCTATTGGATAGCAGATGGGTTAGCATAGGGGAGAATTATTACTCAACTTTAATTTATAGGAGGATAATTATAATCCCAGTAAGTACGTCCCAGTAAATTTATTTTTGAATTTATATATAAACTGAGATTTCACATACTGAATCACATTTTAAATTACTTTTTAAAAATTTCAGAGGCTACATTATTTTTATTTTCATATAAACTTTAATAGGAAGCTATTTAATGTTTTGACTTTAATAGTTCCAGCTCGTTGTAAAGCAAGTAGTCTACAAAACACATAAATGCAATTAGCTAATATTAAAGATACATTTTCAGGGGTTTTTTTTTTTTGTATAGAAAGACCACTTTTTGGGTACAATCTCATACATTTTTATAGATTTAGAATTTAACATTTGCTCGGCATCAAATTTAGAAGAATGACATTTTTTTTCCAGAAGTACTTTGGATTTTACTGGGAGAAAATCCTCTACTAGATTGCAAAATCTTCAAGGGCCTGGACTTTGTCTCGATGTTGTCACTAGCTTCCAATATGGTCCCCAGCATGGAGCAGGCATCCAGTAAATACCTCTTGTATAAGCACATCAGTATCACGAACATTAATGACTTTCCCAAATGTTAAAGGGAGTGAGTGGGCTTGAAGAATAGTGTCTCCTTTTACATGATTGGCAGTGGTTCTATATAAAACTATGAAATATCCAAGTAGCCAAAGCTTGTAAAGAACTCTACAAGAAAGAAAGGCTGCTAGTGTGTGAAGGACACACTAGATGGGTTTTCTTAATTGAAAATGGCTCTTAACTTAGAGTCAATGAATGGGTTCCACGAGGTCATAGGCCTCCCGCTACCCTCACATGCAAAATGAGTGTAAAAGATTATGATGTGTTTATGCATCTGGGGAGAAGATTCACAGTTTTCTTCCTATGTCCAAAGGGGTCTGTGACTCCAAAGAGGTTAAGAACCTCTGCTGAACACTCAGGCAGGAGACAGACACTTGGTCTATACACCAGCCAAATCCCAAGGAAAAGTTCACAGCCAGTGGAAAAGTGTTTTCCCCTTCAGATGTGAAAGAGCATGATATTCGCAATGCCTTGGAATTTCTTGAGATAGATAAACTCTCTGTTTATAACTTACTAGAAGAGAGAAATTAATAATTATCCTACTGCATAGACATCAGTAAAGTGATTAAAAGAGATCAGCAATAGATCTCTCTCACAGTTAAAAAAAACTATCTTTTTTCTTTTATTCTTTTGGATTTAGCTATTACCTTGTGTATGTTGATTTAGACAGTATGCTTATATCTAAGCACATATTTGTTCATGAACAGACATGAGATCAGTCAAAATTTGTGGAATACAACCAATATTAAAAAAAAAAAAACTTTTACCCTTCTGACTTCAAATCTTCCCCTCTCCAGATCCAAGATTATTCCTTATTAAATTGAAATAGCGCATGATCCTGAATTTAGTCAAAGCGAAGTCTTACTTACCCCTAAAACAAGACCATCTGCTGTAGAGAGTTTTGGACATCTACATCCAGCCATATTCCCAGCATTTCCTCTAGATGATTATGTCTCTAATCTTAGGTGATATTGTTATTAGTAAGATTCTAAAAAATAACACAAAACACATATACATGCTTTGCTCAAAAGAAAATACTTTAGTTTGATTCTGTTTTGTAACCACCTCCCCAAACTCAGAAGTAATAACTTTCTTCTTTCCATGCCTTAATTCTTAGAGGCATCAACTTATATCCATCTGTTCTGAATAACAGCTTCCATAACTGAAAAGCCTCTCTCCACAACTAAAAAAAATACTAGCATATTACAGATATTTTCTCTGAGTAGCAAAGAGTCCCTCGTTGATAAAGTATAAAGAACACCTAAGGAACAGTGTTAGAGAATTTTCAGTAAAGCTTTTAACAATTCATTTGCAATTCATAATTAATTCAATGCAATTCATAATGCTGTGTTTGTATTTTCAAAACCAAGTTCTTGTACTTAAGTTCATCACTTAACTTGTGATTTTTTTCCTGACACATACCTGTAAACTAATTCTTTCTGTGTGAAAAACCTTTTTCTTCCATCAGACAACTTACCAAAGTCGCTTCCACAATCCTAAAGGCTTCTCCTATTCTTTTTTGTTTTTTTCCTGTTATCCTGGTATTTCTCCCTGGTGTTTAGATCATCTTCTTATTTATATTAAGATGAAAACCTGGCTAATAATTGTATCCTCTTGTAGATCTGAAATTACATTGTTCTACATCTTCTAACATTTCACACTTGGGTCAATAACGTGAGTCATGCCATTTACTGAGATGATCATCTAATGGAGGATCTTAAAACTTAAGCCTCAGTTCTTTCAGAAAAGAGAGAGTTTGACTAAATGACTTCTCATTTCCTGCACCCTTAAAATCTCATGTCTTGATTATTTCCATGAGTCTCTGGTTTCTAAAATTGATTTTCTGAATGTTTCTTAACTCCATAAGGTCTATTCTAGAGACAAAGCAAGCTAGATAAGAATACAAGAGCTAATGACAGCAAATAGAGAAAGCAGTATGTTAATAACTTAAGTATAAACAGTAAGCTTTATATATTCAAACACCACCTCTGAAAAATACCAAAGAAAAGGTATAGGTTTATAGGTAAGCAACATTAATCACTCTGTCATGTTTAAATAAAAGTCGCAGAATTACAGAATTCATATATAGAGAGTAATGAGGAAAAGCCATATCTAGATTGTCACTTTTCACATAATAATAAAATAATAAATATATTATTTTATAATTTTAATAATAAATGTATTATTATTAATAAATTATCAATATAATTTATAATTTTTATATATTTATACTATATTTATATATTTAATAATATGCATAATATATAATAATATAATTTATATAATATAAATTATAGTAAAAATACTAAAATTAATAGTAATAAAAATAATAAGCCCTTTTGTGTATGTAGAAAAATTATTTTCACATTCATAGTTGGTAGTGGAAGCACCAGGAGTGACTTGGGAAGTAGAATATTTAGTATCACTATCATTTCCATCAGGCCTCCACCAAAACCAGCCCAAATGAAGTATTCACTAAAATACTAAGAAAAAAAAGGGTGTACGTGTGTGTTTAAAATCCTCAGCTTAATTGATGGAAAAGAGAAACTACGAAATGCTACAATATATTCCTGGAATAAATGATGTTTAGAATTTTTAAAAAAACATTCTAAATTTGGTTACTCTACAACCAAGTATCCCATTTTTGTAAAAAAAAAAAAACATGAAATAAAAAAAATAAAATCAATCATTTCTTTGATTTTTCTGGTGATCCCATCACTTAATCTAAAAAGCAGCTGCAGGACACGCCCCCAACCCTTATTGCCAACCCCATCCTAATGACCTAAATTTGCCAGACAGAGAAATTTTGGAACAGCTACGTCGAACTCATGTCTAGAAACCGCCTCTCCATCGTGAGCATCTTTAGAGGGATGCAGCTCCTCAGCATCTCCAAAATAAAGTTCAAATTCTTGGGCAGGGCGTCTAAAGCCCTACCGGAACTGCTCCCATGAGCTGCATCCCAGAGTGATGCTCCTGCCACCTTTGCGGCCGCATCCCGGTCACTGCCTGGCTTTCAGCCCTAACAGCTCCCACGGCAGCCTTGTCTGGGGAGCCTCCACTGCCTCATGAGTGTGTCACACACCTCTCTCCTGGTTCCCCTAATGTTCTGCGCTGAATGCTTATCACGGGTAGTCTAATTTGGGATTTCCAGGAGCTGCCAAGTCCGTGTGAGCTCCCATAAGTCAGGAATTCACGTCTGTAGGCAGTGACCAAGAGGCTCAGACGTGAGGAAATAAAGACTGAAATAAAGGTGGGTGGGTGCAGCCTCTGCAGAGGGAAGGAGACAGGAGGAGGAGGGTGGGGGACACCGAATTCTATCTCCATGTCCCTTGACGGGTTTGAACCCTTAAGAGAGCCCGTAAGCAAGGCGACATCATTAACCTGCATTGTACTTGTTCAAGGTCCCAAGGATGGAGTTTTGCCCTCTCAGGTCCAGGCCTAGGCGAAGGGGGTCCCCACACAGGCCGGTCACTCTGCCCTGGAGTGCTTGTCCAGCACCCTGTCCGGGTCCTCCCGCCAGCGCCCAGCCCAGGCTGAACAGGCCGATCTTGGCTGGCGGCGCCCTCAGGGCCAGGTCCCCAGACTCTGCCCAGTGGTCATCCCTGAGCTAACAAAGAGCCCAGGACCCGGCCGGCCCTCCGGCACCTCCGGCGCCTCCGGCTCCTCAGGCCGCGTGGGTGTCCAACGGCACGGGCGTGGTCCTCATGCGCACGCGCGCTACTCCAGCTGCCAAGGGAGGGGGCACGAGGAAGGGCATGTGCGCAGACTCACTAGGGTCGGCGGGCCCCGTGACCCGCTCCAACTGCCGACTGGTGTGTCTAGAAATGGTTCGTGCAAACCTCCTTTTCTGATATTGGCCTTTTCTGGTGGTTTTGTTCCATACACGTCCCCTGTAGAAGGACCAGCCTCACTGATAAAAAGTCAGTCCTTCGCCTTCTCTGTCCTCAAAGAAAAACTTGGGCCACGAATGCGCTTTAGAAGGTGTAAATATTGAAAAAGGCAAGTAATGAGGGAAAAAGGCTGTGAATGACTCACTTTTTTTTTCTAAACATAAATAGCCAAAGAAGGGAATGAAGGAAGAGGATATTTAGCAAGACACCAAAATGACTTTTTGATCACCTTCAGAGGTGAGTTTACCTTTCAGGTTCTACCTGGAATCAGTTTTCTGTTTGATGTGGGCAGTAGTTAAAACACTGTTTATGAAGAGATGTGTAAAGATGTAGAGGTAGCAGCTAGAAGATATAGAAGAGTCGGATCTGGGAAGGTGGATGAGGAAGTGGGAAAAACCCCAAATAAACTCAAGCAAACAATGCAAAAAATCTTAAATTAACGGACAAGTACAGATCCTCTTGCTTTGCGCCTATCGTGACTTAGCGAGGCTTCCAGTACCTGGAGAGCAGACATTCCTGCAGCTACTGAATGTTAGGAGCTCTCATTTATTCCAGGAAAATTTATATTGATATTTTGGAAAAGTCCAAATTCGGTGTTATAAATCACTGAATAAATAAATAAAATAAAAAGTTACAATTATGATATAAATATTTAGTAAATGATAAGCCAGTGAGCAAAACATTGAGAGAGACTGATTTTTCTTTTTATAAAGAAATTGCTTAAGTGCCGCTAATCCCCTTCTTTGCCAAAGCTAAATTAGGAGAATGTCTTAAAGCTGCCAAGATCTTTTATGATCATTTTGGAGCCTGAAAATTAATTACAAACAATGTCTTTAGCCCCACAGCTAGCTTCCTTACCTTTTGACTCTAAAGTCTCCTCAGTTAAAAGAAAAAAAAATATGCCCAGGCTCTTCTAAAGTCTTTACGTTTTGTATTGGTCAGTATATCATTGAGGATATTAGTTTTATTCTTAAGTGATAGTGCACTTTAGTTTCTAACATTAGTATTATTCTTTTGTGCTGTACCTGTCTCTGAGCAGAGAGGGATCTGACACTGTTAGGCCTTCTATGTGCTATAGAAGGAGGAACTCACTTGAATGTGTCGTCAACCTCAAGATTATGGATTTAGTAGAAATAAGAATCAGTCTGATGAGATGGTCCCCTGTTGTAACTTGCTGCTATGATTGATTGAATGACTCATTGTGAGAGAGGTGATGTATGTTTTCCTTTCATTTAAGGTTTAACCAACAGTCTCTGGCAGTTATCTTGGATTTGATGATTTCCTTGGACAGGGCCCCAAATGTATATTCGTATTTATTCAATGAATACAAATACATGTTCATTCATGTGCTTTCAATAGGAACATAGGCGAGACTAGTTGAGCCAGTCAAACTGGGAGATGGGCAGAATTCCTTGACACTTCTTAATTCCTCTGATGATATCACAGATAAGTAAACCAACCTTGCTTTTCTATGTCCCCATAACCTGGATTTTGCAATTCAGAATTCATTTGTTTTTATCCTTTGGTCCCCAAAAACTGCATCCTTCAACAATGAAGAGGCAACAAGTCATGGCTTGGCATCCGATGTGACTTACTGTTTAGTTTGTCATCTTAAATATTTCTCCATGCAGATTCTGTTGTTAATTTCCCTTGAATTGGTTCCCAGGATAGAAAAGACATTAGGAAGAAATGTGCTGAGACCACCTTGATAGAATGTTGTTAAAGCCATTGTTGGGGATCATTACAAGGACTTTTGGCTGTAAGCCTTGGTGAAATATCTTGTGCAAGTTTCTACGAGGAATGTCGTTTTACTTAAACATAGGAGAAAACAGATACTTCCTCTGTGTAAACATCAGCCTGTTCTAGTAAGAAAAATGCAAATAAATCTGTGTAACACTGGGGACAGTAAGAAATTGAGTTTATTTTAGAAGAGTTATATGTATATATGTATATTTATATAAAGTATAGTGTGTCTGTAAATATGCATACCCATCCATGCACACATATAAACATATGTAGTAGATTTCAGTTTTCATATAGTTCTCGTTACTTAAATACGATTCATTAATAGAATGCTAATTAATAATTTAAAAATTATTGTGCTTTTCTTTTTCAGTTACTGTGTCCAGGCAATATATTATGTGCCTTTCATGTATTTAAAGCTAAACTGAGGTACATTAAAATTTTGAAGAGTTTATTTGAGTAAATATTGATTTAAATTGGGCAGTGCCAAACTGAAAATGGTTAGGAGCACTCTGCCGACAGGAGCCAAGAATAAGTTTTTATAGAGGAGACTTGGAAGCAAAGCAAGGAAATTATTTGATTGGCAGTAGTTGGAATGGTTGCCTTATTTGGGAAAGCCTAGTTGGCTGTTTGTGGTTAGCTGTTCTTAAGTTTCATTTTCTCAGGTTCGAATGTGTTGACTCTGGCTTGGGTTTTGGTTTGCTTACCTAAGTTACCAAGGTGTTAGAGCCACCCCAGTCCAAAGGCCTCCTTGTTTAACTACTTTAACACACTGGCTTATCTTACTTAAACTTCACAATGTGCCTATGATGACATACCCTTGTTATTCCCATTTTAACCTCCTTGGGGAGGTTAAGAGTCTTGTTCATGGTCACCCAGTTTATAAATGTGAGAGTTGTGATTCTGACTCCAGCAGTCTAGCTCCAGAATCTGCACCCCTTTGCTTTCTCCAGGCCTCCTTCAGGAAGAGCTCTGCCTTATGGCTGCCCTGAAATTGCATAAAGACTGTTGACATCATCACAAGGTCTAGGAATGGTTCTCAGCCCCAGCTCTGGCTGCCCATACTCCACTGTATTACTCTTTGAGTTTCCTTTCCCATCTGTAAAATGAGGGTCTTGTGGTGTAAGTTCCTCAAATTAAGCTTTTGCTTGCCGATGCATACGTTTCAAAGACATCCATCTGGAATAAACATAATGCCAGCTGTATGACACTGCTACTTGCAAAACAACCAGGTTAGGAACCAGGCCACCCCACCTATGAAGTTCTCGTTTTAGAAAGCCCGGGGTAACCTAGATAACTGGCCACTTGAGTGACCCCACTTTTCCCTTCCCAACCTTAATTCCTGCTCTTTTGTTTTAAATTTGCCCATGAAGAGTAAGAAGAAACTGTAGATAACCCCACCCGCAGCCCTGATAAAGGCAGAGCCCCAGCTCCATGCCTTTTCTCTCTCTGCGCTGGTGCTCTCACTGTGTGGCCACTGGGCATGCCATATGCCCTGCAAGACCTGTGAGTAGTGAATCTTGTTTTTCAAAGTTCTTTGATGGTTTTTTGCTGAGGTGCATCCTACAGTCATAATAAGAACCACAAGGACTGGTCCAGCCACAGCATTGGCTCTGGTTGGGGAAATGTCTGTGGGGGCTCTCCGTGAGTAGTGTGGGCCCAGGTGAGTATTTCTAGCTAATAGCATCACTATCAATAGGCTGAGACTAACAGAACAGATCTTGAACTAGACATTGTGGCAATCATTGCATGAATATATGAAGTGACCTTTGGCCTGCAAGTCTATACCATATTTTAAGGTGTTGCTAAATACTTGGGGGAGTGGCAGGAGTTGTGAAAAATAAAGTTGAATTCTGAGTGAGCTTAAACTGGGTAGAGGCCAAGTGTGGAGAAAGAGATTGTATGAAGCCAGCTGAGTGCTGCTGAGCTGGGGGAACTGAGTAAGCAGCTATCAACTTTCAGAGTGAAATCAGGGAGTTGAGGAGTGGAGCAGAGGTGGATCTGGAAGTAGAGTGAATACTTCAAAATTATAAATTGTCTTGTAAACAATAGCCTGGAGAGAGGAAGGCTTCATTTGTTTTAATTGCAAAATGAAGGGAGAAAGGCAGAAGTCGGCCAGTGTTAGAGAAATGCTGATGTCTGAGGCCTCTCCAGCCTATGGGAATTAGGACATACTGGCAATGTGGCTCCATTGGCCTGGCTTGCACCTCTATCTGCTTGAGCACACATCAGTTCTCTGCAAATCCCCACTTCCACAGTCTTTCTGTGGAATCCCTAGAATTTTCCATTTCTTCTCTAGCACAGCAGGCTCTTGCTGAACCTCTGTGGCATGTGTGTGGCAATCACTTTCCCTCTATATTTTCATCTTCTCCAGCTTTGCAGCTGCTGCTCTGGGAGCAGGCTGCTTTGCCCCAGGTGCTGTCTCCCAGTACTCCCCAACTCCAGAGCCATGGGGGTGTTCAAGCAGCCTTACGTTTTCTTCCGTCCTCTTTACAGAGCAACAGGCTGCTTACACAATGCACAAATGAGGAGAACACCCCTTTCTCCAGAGGGATCAAACCCAGTCACGGGAGCCAGGCTGGGACATGGACTTTCAGCCTGAGCAGATGTCTGAATTCCACACTCCCTGTAGGATCTTTTCCCTGATTCAGATCACGCATATAAACAGATGCCTAGGGATGCTCTGCACCCGCCTCCCAGTCACTCAAATTAACAATAGGTTTGGCCAGCATCTGCTCCATGGCAGCAGGGGACAATTGTGACTAATTGATTTTCAGAGGGATGTAAGAAATGTAAAACATGCTCTGGGAAAAAGAACTGTCAGAAATGTGTAGGCTTGGCCTGAATCAATGATATGTGTGTATCTAAGATACACTTACGGATTCTGGAAAGATAACTTTTTTTTTTCCTGAGCAAGAGTCACCCTGAGCTAACATGCACTGCCAATTTTCCTCTTTTTGTATGTGAGCCACTGTCACAGCATGGCCACTGACAGACGAGTGGTGTAGGTCCACATCTGGGAACTGAACTCAGGCTGCCAAAGCAGAGTATGCTGAACTTCACCACTAGGCCGCCAGGGCTGGCCCGGGAAAGATAACTCTTGAACCCATGCATTTCATGATGAATTATTGACCTTCTTCTCTAAAGCCTTAGAACTTAAAATTGGAAGACATGCTAGAGCCCTAGAAATCTGATTTAACCTGGTTCTTCTGAGGAGGGAAGACACTAAATATAGGATCACTTGGGTTTTCCTTATGTAGCTTAAGTTATATTTCTTGGCAGAAGCCTTTGTCCTCAAACCCAGCATTTATTACTTGTGCATGAAAAAAGCATGTGTACACCAGCGTTTAGATAAAGCCCTCTCCATCCCATTTTATATTACCCCAAATTAAAAATACATTAAAGCTACATTTTATGTAATATCCTAGCACAGTGTTTGGTCACAAAATAGCAGTGTAATACATTTTTTGGGGCAAATGAATGAGTAAGTGAATAAGCTTTTAGATATTCCAGAATGCAGATACCATAAGGCCTTTTAAAAATAGTAACACATGACTTTCATGCTGGGATAGAATTTGTCTACTCCAGTCACTTACTTAGGTCTCAGATCACGGGTACATTTTTAGAAAACTTATAAGATTTAAACTTTACAATTTAACTTATTTGATTTTATTTTTCACAGGAAGTCTAACGCTTAGATAAGATAAGCTTCCAGGGAACAGAATCTTTGTTTTCTCAAGCACACAGAACAAAGCCCTGTATGGAGTAGGCACTCAATAAATATTTGATGAGTGAATGAATGGATGTTTTCCCCAGTGGCATGAAAACAGGGTTGCATTGTTTAAAATGAATCCTCTGTATAAGAAATTTATGCTTGCAGCGTTGTTAAAATTGCTGAAGTAGGCGATTTTGTTTTTCATACTCTAAAAAGCCTCAACTCAAGTACCAGTTTTAAATGGTTGAAACTCAACTCTGTTAGCACCTTTTGACTATCCAGCAAAAAGAGGAGTTAGAGGGTGAATCAGTTGACACTCTACGTATTGAGTTAGGGGATTTTCAGGTAGCAGAGTAATTATCAGGAAGCAAGTGTTGAAAGTAGTATCGTCATATTACTAAACCCCCCTCTGCCATCAGAGTCGGGTAGTCCCAAATGTACTACAGATTTACTATAGACAAAATTTTCGTTTGTTTGATTTGGAGCTACAAATCTGATTTATCTGAGATAAGAAGAAGAGTTGGAAGGAATACTGCCTGGACTTGGGAGCCAGATTCCCTCTTTGCTAGCTTCATGTCTTAATGGCAAGTTTTACCCTCTCTGCCACAGTTTTCTCCTCTGAAAATGATGCCAATTATAGTACCTACCTCACAGGGTTGTTGTGAGCATGAAATGCATTAATTTATGTAAGTGTTTGGGATGTGACTGGCACATAGAGTGGGCTAGATGTTTGCTGTTATCATTATTGCTTTTACTAAAGTCAAGTGAAAAATAGAGTATGTTCAATGGAAATTTATTTAAAAAATCAGCTTTGCTGGAAATGCTTCTCTTCCCTGAAGCAAGTATTACTTTTAAAGTTGTTTATGTGGATAAACAGTGTACCACCCCTCCAGACATTTTGGGGGGCCCTATTTAGTTCCTAGACCCTCCAACCATGGAGGATGTGTCTTTACTTTCACTTCGCTGCTAAGCTTCATGGTGAAGGACACAGCATTACTGATGACCCAGATTTCTAAATAGTTGGGACCCAAGCAGGCCCAGAAATCTGAAACCATGTAACTCTCACCTGACATAATACATCTGCATTCTCACGTGCAAAAATTCTGTTCTTTTCATCTCCCTCTTCCCTGATTTTGATTTCTCTGCCTACTCTTTCCCTACATATTCTGACCCCTCTGGCTTTTTTTTTTTTTTTGAGGAAGATTAGCCCTGAGCTAACATCTGCCACCAGTCCTCCTCTTTTTGCTGAGGAAGACTGACCCTGAGCTAGCATCTGTGCCCATCTTCCTCTATTTTATATGTGGGATACCTGCCACAGCATGGCTTGATGAGCGGTGCATAGGTCCACACCCGGGATCCAAACTGGCGAACCACCGAAGTGGAATGTGCAAACTTAACCGCTGTACCACTGGGCCAGCCCCTCCTCTGGCTTTTTAAATAATTTTAAAGCTTCAAAAATGGGTACACTTTGCTGTTTCCAAACCATTTTCACATAACATTATGCCATTTTATCTTCACAACTCTACTGGAGAAAGGCAGATATCTCAATTTTTGATCAATTTATCTGTCCTTTTTTTCACTTCCCTCATTATCCAGTTTAGATTCTACAGTCTGTCATTTTAATAATACTTTGACAATATCCTAAGCTTTTTTGCCTTTCTGGTATTTTATCATCCCCTCTAGAAAAACCCTAACCCTGGATGAAATCAAATAGGCACTTTATGTGGACCCACATCTGATCAACCAAATCTTGGCTGAAGCAGTTTGTACTATAAATGTGTGACTACCCCCGAAGTGTGCCCTCACTGCAGCTTGGCAGTCCACTTCTGTTTCTCTGATCAGTTTATCCTCTATTTCTATCACTTTTCCAGAATTACCTTTTCTGTTCAGTGTTCTGACTCTACCCATGGCCCCCACCTCGGCCATGACCTCACTTCTACCTTGACAGGGATGACATGAGCCATCACACTGGAGCCTCTTGCATACTCACCACCATCACTGCAAACCTGTTGATATCTGTATCAGTGACATCTTCCTTACCTCCTGTTATGTAGATAAACCACCCTTCCTCATGATTTAGGCCATGACATCCATATACACTTTTGATTTCTTGAAACTTACTCTACCATTTGTCTCTTATCTATAATATAGTCACATCTCTCTCTCTCTTACCTGTATTGTTCCCATTGGCTTTTAAACATGCCAGTCTTTCTCCCATTTCAAAAACAAAACAGCCAAAATCCAAATAAAATGCCCTTGATGTACCATCCGTGTTCTGCTCTTATCCCCTTGCAAATGAGTTTAATGCACATAAAAATAGCCTGTAAATAGCAAAGCTTTGTAGATATCCAAGAAGCAAGGTATTCGATGATATTAATGTACAAAATAATGTGGCCCCCAACAAGGGCAATTGGGCGTTTTCTTTCTAAACAGAAAGTGGAGGAGGGGATGAGTAAGGGAACTCCAGTGACTTGGACACCTTGCAAATCATCATGAAAGCAATTTTATTAGTCTGCTTTGCAGTGTTTCCTCTGCAACTAATATCAAACCAAAATGAATTAAAAAAAAATACCAAAAAGGCTATGTTTCTAGAAACATTTTATTGAGGAAAGGGTAACATTCCCAGGAGATTTTCTAACTTCTGGAGAGTTGCAGAGTCATTTTCAGTCCTCTGGTCCTTCCTTTGCCGATATATGGTGGTGGTGTTTCGGAAGGAGCAGTGACTTGGAGATACGTCAGTTATCATTAATAATAAATTAAGAACACGTCTCAAACACAGCCTTTAAAGATTAGCAATCATCGGGGACAGTAGAGGCCAGCCTCTCAAGAAGTTTCTGCAGAGTGGTTTCACCCCATGAGACTGGATAATGCTTCTTTTTATTTTAATATTGAATGACGTTAGCTGGGTGGCCATCACTTCTGGGAGGAGCTGAGGCAAACCCTGGTGTCAAGGGACTGGTTGCATACACATTTGGAATAGTCAGGACAGACTGGAAGGGATGAATAAAGCATGCAATATTGTTACTGAAATCCTGTTCAGTCCCTCCCTGGTCCCATCAGAGTCAAGGACAAAGAGTGCTCTGGTAAACCCATAATGGGACTTAGCTGACGCTTAAGTCTATATTTCTCTAGCATATATTCAGATGATTTCCAAAGAAGAGGCCCAACTCACCCACTTGGCGATTTCTTGCGTGGCAAAATGGGCTGTGGTGCAAGTTATGCAGAACTCCAAAAGAGAGAAGATAATCAGTATAGCTGAAATTCCTTTCCCAGAAAGCTGAAATCAGGAGTAAAACACACTGAGATTTTGGCTAATCAAGATGGCCTCACACAGGCTTCAGAAAGTTACTGACTCGTCAAACGTGTGAGTGCTCATACTCAACTCGCTCCGTGATTATTTCTCTATTATCATCAAATGCTTATTTCAAGGGAATGTGACTTAATTTCAGCTTTTCTTTAAAATGCTGGAAGACTTTCCTCTTTGCCAGTAGACTGTTTTATTTAGAAACTTTAGAAAGGAGGTAGATTTTTTCTTCTTTGCAATGGCTTTCTTGTTTTTATAAAAATGTTACCTGCTCATTAAAAAAGAAAAATCAAGCTATATAGAAAACAACAATCATTCCAAATGCCACAGCATAGAAATAAGCAAAATTAACAATTGATACCTGTTATTTTAGATCTTTATGTATAGGCAAAAGGCAAATAGAAAAACGCATGGAGAGAGTGAGAGACAAGAAAAAGCAAGAGAGGGAATGAGAGAGCGTGAGCCAGAGAGAGAAACATCATTCTTTAAGAATAGCATCATTTTGTGCTTACTATTTTGAAATCAAAGCGTTGCTTGATTTTAAAAGTATAAAAAGAAGTTAAGTCAAATTAAATTGGCTAAAATTAAAATAAAAAGTTCATGAAATCCATGAAGAAGTTGAAGCCATTTTAAACCTACAAGTTTCAGTTTTGGACAATATCAAATGATTGTTTATTATGAAAAATGAGGTGATTAGCATTGCATTCTTATTTTATGTCTCTCTCATCTTACCTCCCCTCTGTTCACTTCCCAGTACTTGGCGATTATGTCATTTTTCACTTTTTTTGAGTGAAACATTAAAACATTTACGTTCAGTTTTGTAGTTATTTCCCCACTTGTTGCGTCTTACAGTCTTAGATGAATATTTAAATGCTTTCATGCTCTTCACTAATCTCTTTACGCAGCTTCTCCTTGCCTTTCTGAATTCTTGATTTAGTTTACCCCATGGATGGTTGAATAATGCTTTTTTTTTTAGCAGCAGTGCCCATGTATGTTGTTGTTGTTTTACTGAGAATATCTTCTTGTTGCTTTTATACTTGCATGAGAATTTTATTATATGCATTCTTTTTTTATTTTAGCAGAAAAAGATTCCCCCTAAGCTAACATCTGTTGCCGATCTTCCTCCTTTTTTTCTTCTTCCTCCTCTCCCTCTCAAAACCCCAGTACATGGTTGCGTATAGTTGTAAGTTCTTCTGGTTCTCCTATGTGAGCTGCCACCACAGCATGGCAACTGACAGACGGGTGGTGTGGTTCTGTGTCCGGGAATCGAACCCAGGCTGCCGAAGCGGAGTGCACTGAGCTTTAACCACTAGGCAATCAGGATGTGTTATTCTTGAGTCACAGTTTCTTTTCATCAAAATTTTATGGACATTGCACTGTTAGCTTCTCTCATCCAACGTTGCTGTGGTAGAGACTGAGCCAAGCTGGTTTTTTTCCAACTCGTAGGTTATTTGATTTTTGTGCCTAAAACCTTAAAGAATCCTTTTCTATACCTTATATATTAACAAGAGTAAGTGTATATCTCACTTATTTTGCATCTCTATCTCCTAATATAGGTTATTCTCTTTCAGTCTACAAATTCAATTATCTCTTATTTCAGGAATTTTTTTTCAGTGTTTCTAAATACTTATTTTCTGTACCATTTATCGGAGACTAACTCAGGGAGACGAATTATTGTTATGTTGGGTCAAACTTGCCTATCTTTCATGTTTATCATCTTCTCATTACTTAATATATTTGTCTTTTTCTTCTGTAAGACTATGAGTACAGTTTTTCTCTCTGCTGTTTTTATCTGAGTCCATTCTGTTTCTTGCTGTGTGTGATTTTTTAAATTAGATCTATAATAGTAGTTTTTGGTACTCAGTTGGTTTCTATAGTGCTGCAATGTTCTTTTTATTTCATTCTCTCAGTTTCTTTTCTTATTAAGAGTTTCAACAGCATAAAATGCTCATGGGGAATCTTTATTGATAATTGAGTGATGTTTTCTTCCATGTTGGGTTTTTTATCTCTACTACTAGTGTGCTGTGGTAGAACGTGGCTGAACCTGCTACTCCGAAATTCCTTTTTGTTGTTTATAAGTCCCTATTTTAAATTGAAAAACTCAATTCTTGGAAACCAAGATGCTAGGTATGGATCATGTGGTAATCACAGAGTAGTTTTATTATCTTATAGTTTTATTATCTATTATCTGGAATTTGGGGTAGATCTTGAAGATATGGCTTCCCAGGTTAGTAAGGGATCAAACCATGAGAATGAGGAAACTCAATGTTTTCCTGGTTATTGTGACCCACATTTTCATTAAACCAGAGCACATCTTGTGAGGGAGAAGGAAGGCACATGTATTTGCATCCATTTTACTATCTGATATCTTTTGTCCTGATTATTTGGATTGTGTCTTTTACTGAAAATGAACAGCAGGCATCTGAGTGTTTTTGCTGACCCACTAACCCACAGGAATCTTAGGCCTTCTTTCCTCCTTCCTTTCTTTTTTTCTTCCATTCCTTGTTTTAATCACTCTAATGTATTTGGGTAGTTTCGCTGCCATTTATTTTCAACTTTCTCATTCTTAAAGTGAACCATTCTGTGTAGGACTTATGTTTGTTCAGATACAGTATAGGAAAATTTTTGTTGATTTTTATTTCCACTTAACTGGGTCCAATTTGTCCTGCTTGTTTCCAGCTACAGTTTGAGGGCTAGATATTGTTTTCTGTCCATTTTGCTGAATGCTAATCATGCAGCTGTAGCTGCTCGGGAGAGCAGTAGCTTAGCTGGCAGTGAGCACACTTCTTGCTAGTGAACGTGGGCTTGCTGTCTCTCTCCTCTGAGAAATGCCCTGTACCAAGTCCTGCTTCAAGGTCGGAGGTCTATTCTATTCCTGTGGATTTCTGCTCATGCTTCCACATTAGCAAAGTGCACTGGAAAGTGTGAACTCTGGTGACTTCCCTACTTCTCTTGAGGTCCTGGGGCACAACGGCTTTACCATACAGGATTTGCTTTATCCTTTCTCAGAATTGACTGCTCTCCACCTAAGTATTCTTAGCACTAGACTGGAGAGCATTAGCGAGACTTCTCAGTATTTTTTGGCATCCTCCTTTCCTCAGTTTTGTTCCTGGGGAGTAAGAGGCAGGGCCAGGAGCTGTGCTTTCTTCTACCACCTTGAAACACAGCAGAATCATTTGTTTCTTTCCCAAGATGCCGATTTAAAAGCTGGTTTTTGACTAATTTTTGTGTGTGAGGAGAGATTGGCCCTGAGCTAACGTCTGTTGCCCATCTTCCTCTTTTTTTTTCTCCCCAAGGCCCCAGTACATGGTTGTGTATCCTAGTTGTAGGTCATTCTAGTTCTTCTGTGCAGGATGCTGCCATAGCATGGCTTGATGAGCAGGACTAGGTCTGTGCCCAGGATATGAACTGGCTGCCAGCTGCCAAAGTGGAGCGCATGAACTTAACCACTCAGCCACGGGGCCAGCCCCCGGTTTTTGACTAATTTTTGTTCTTTTTGTTTGGTATTGTAGAGGATAAGTTTTGTGTTCTTGCTTCAGTCCACCTTATTTACTATGAAGTCACCTCATATTCTTGCCTCCCTAAAAGCTCTTCTCTACACCTTTCTCTGCTCCTGAGGTAATGAAGTCCATGCTTGGCCTATATGACAATAATAAATGGGTGATTTTGTTTTTGAGAACATTCTGAGGCATGTGCTTCATTTTGCAATTGCTTCGTTCTGTGTGTTTCTCTCATAAAAAGTGGATGTCCTTCTCACTGCCATTCTCCTCTCATCCCATTCTTAGTCTAAAATAAAACTGTTCAATAACTATCTTATTTACATAGGATTTTAAATATTTTGGAAATAGTATCTGGGTGTCTTTAGGAGTCTTCTGCATTGTTCATATGATTGGCAATGAGATGGACCAATAAGGGATGCCCCTCTGCCCTAGTGCATCTGTAGAGGTAACTCTCCCACTTTGTTCTATAGTCCTAGAGATCACATTACTAGGAGTAGGGCTGGAATATAAAAAGGGATTTTCCACTAGAGCTGCTACACAGTAATAAGAGATTAAAAAATAGACTCACTCTATGAGAGTGGAAAGAGAGGAGGCACGTGGAAGATTATGGGATACTTACCAATGCCCAAAAGTCTTGTGTGGGTAGCCCATTGATGTTCACATCTACCAGCAACAGAATCACTCCAATTAAGGCAAAGATAGCACTAACAATATTCATTCCTAGGCTGCCTTTTATCTAATGGAGACAACAGGAGAAATATATGTAGGATAAGTTAAATTAAATGAAGTAAGGATTAATTAAATTTAATGGTTCTTAATCTTTGAAATCTCAAAAAAAGTTTTGAAGTTGAAATGATTTTTTTTCCCTCTGCCCTTCTGGGTAGTTACTATGAAAACTATTCTGTATGCAGCCTAAATGTGGGTTATTTTTAAAATCCGTAGAAAAATGTAAATAATGCAAAGCAGAAGCTCATCTATTACATTTGTCTAAATGCCTCATGCACAGTAACAATTGTATTCCCTTTTTAAAACAAGAAACTTTTAATGAGCATTTTTCTGTGACAGGCACTGTGTTAGATTATTTAAACACATTATCTCATTGAACTCTTACAATCATCATGTGAGGTAGTACTATACGGCATCCAATTTTATAGATGAAAAAGTATATGCAAAAAAACTTTGCTGATAAATTTAGGAATTTATGAAAACCCTAAAGTCTTTCTAGGGGCTAGATAACCCCGGATTTAGAACGAGGGACTCGTTAGGATTTTGTGAGTAGAGGGGTATGGGCAGAGTCCAAAAGTTACCCCAGTTTCTACAGGAAAGTTTTGAGATTCAGCTGAATGATTGTGAAACCAAGTCCTGAGCTGACTTGCTAAGACTGGCTCGGCTAGAGTTCTTAAGAATGTGCTGCTGCTTTAGCATGCCTTAGAGTCTCCTGAAGGCCTCTGAAAGGCTCCAAGAAAAATTGCTTTAGGTATAGTTTTAGTTCTGTCTTCTCTAAATAGACAGATTCTATGCCTGGATAATCTCAGTTAGAAGGAAGGATCCATAAATGATGCAGAGAAAGAACGCTTTATTTTGTTTTTGGATTACAACAGGAGTGGTTAATTAGGATTAGGCTCTTTTATTTTAGTCTAGTCTAGTCTGGGAGAGGATGAGCAACATGATTCTGTTTCCACTTTTCCATTCTTTCCTCCTCTGCTGGATTAAACACAATCTTGAAATCTCTGTTCAGACCTTTTGCCCATTTTTTAACTAGGTTGTTGTTTTTTTTTGTTGTTGAGATATATGCGTCCTTTGTATATTTTGGATATTAACCCCTTATCAGATATATGGTTTGCAAATATCTTCTCTCAGTTTTTAGGTTGTCTTTTCATTTTGTTGATGGTTTCCTTTGCTGTGCAGAAGCTTTTTAGTTTGATGTAGCCCCATTTGTTCATCTTTTCTTTTGTTTCCCTTACCCAGTCAGACATGGTGCTTGAAAATATGCTGCTGAACAGAGATTTCTCCAAAGAAGATATACGGATGGCCAACAGGCATATGAAAAGATGCTCAACATCATTAGCTATCAGGGAAATGCAAATCAAAACTACAATGAGGTATCACCTCCCTCCGGTCAGAATGGCTATAATTAACAAGACAGGAAACAACAAGTGTTGGAGAGGATGTGGAGAGAAGGGAACTCTCGTACACTGCTGGTGGGAGTGCACATTGGTGCAGCCACTATGGAAAGCAGTATGGAGTATCCTCAGAAAGTTAAGAATAGATCTACCATATGATCCAGCTATCCCACTGCTGAGTATTTATCCAAAGAACTTGAAAATACAAATGCATAAAGATACATGCACCCCTCTGTTCATTGCCAGCATTATTCACAATAGCCAAGATTTGGAAGCAACCTAGGAGCCCATCAAGGGACGAATGGATAAAGAAGATGTGGTATATATACACGATGGAATACTACTCAGCCATAAGAAATGATGAAATCCGGCCATTTGTGACAACATGGAAGGACCACAAGGGTATTATGCTAAGTGAAATAAGTCAGAGGGAGAAAGTTAAATACAGTATGATCTCACTCATAAGTAGAAGATAAAAACAACGACAAACAAACACATAGCAATGGAGATTGGATTGGTGGTTACCATAGGGGAAAGGTCGGGGGAGGGCAAAAGGGGTGATTAGGTTCACATGTGAGGTGATGAACTATAATTAGTTTTTGGGTGGTGAACATGATCTACACAGAATTTGAAATATATTACGATGTACATCTTAAAGCTATATAATGTTATAATCCAATGTTACTGCAATAAAATTTAAAAAAAATCTTGAAACCACCTCTGCTCTAGTTGTCTTTAGTTCTTGGCGAATCATTTGCTTTCTCCTGTTTCAAAATTGTAGGCCAGGGATCTGCCAATGAACTAAAAACTGATTTGATATATTTAATCCAGCATAAGAAGAAAGAATGGAAAAGTGGAAACACAGAATCATGTTGCTCATGCTCTCCCAGGCAGAATTAGACTAGACTAAAATAAAGGAGCCTAATCCTGATTAAACACTCCTGTTGTAATCCCAAAACAAAATACAGCATTCTTTCTCTGCATCATTTATGAATCTGTCCTTCTAACTGAGATTGTTCAAGCAAGGGATCCAAATTGGAAAGGAAGAAGTAAAACTGTCTCTATTTGCCGATGATATGACTCTATATTTATATAAGCCTACAGAATCCACCAAAAACCATTATAAATAATCAATGAATACACTAAAGTTGCATAGTACAAAATCAACATATAAAAATCAGTTGCGTTTCTTTACCCTAATAATGAACTAGCCGAAAGAGATATCAAGAATATAATCCCATTTACAATTGCAACAAAGAATAAAATACCTAGGAATAAATTTAACCAGGGAGATGAAAGACCTATACACTGAAAACTGTAAGACATTATTGAAAGAAATTGAAGAGAACATAAAGAAATGGAAAGATATTCCATGCACGTGGATTGGAAGAATAAACATGGTTCAAATGTCCATGTTACCTAAAGCAATCTACAGATTCAATGTAATCTCACTCAGAATCCCAATGATGTTCTTTGCAGAAATAGAACAAAGAACCCTAAAATTTATATGGAACAACAAAAGACCCTGAATAGCCAAAGCAATCTTGAGAAAACAAAGCTGGAGGCATCACAATCCTTGACTTCAAAATATTCTACAAAGCTGTAGTAATCAAAACAGTATGGTGCTGGCAGAAAACCAGACACACAGATCAATGGAACAGAATTGAGAGCCCAGTAATAAAGCCCCACATCTCTGGACAGCTAATCTTTGACAAAGGAGCTAAGAACATACAATGGAGAAAAGAAAGTCTCTTCAATAAATGGGGTTGGGAAAAGTGGACAGCCATGTGCAAAAGAATAGAAGTAGACCTTTATCTTATAACATACACAAAAACTAACTCAAAATGGATCAAAGACTTGCATGTAAGACCCAAGACCATAAAACTCTTAGAAGAAAACATAGGCAGTATGCTCTTTGACATTGGTCTTAGCAGCATCTTTTTGAATACCATGTCTACTCAGGCAAGGGAAACAAAAAATAAACACATGGGACTACGTTAGACTAAAAAGCTTCTGCATGGCAAAGGAAACCATCAACAAAACAAAAAGCTCACCAACTGGGGAGAATATTTGGAAATCATGTATCCCACAAGGGGTTAATTTCCAAAATATATAAAGAACTCATATAACTTAACAACAAAAAAATGGACAACCCGATCAGAAAATGGGCAGAGGATATGAATATTCATTTTTTCCAAAGAAGATATGCAGAATGGCCAACATGCACATGAAAAGATGTTCAACATCACTAATTATTAGGAAAATGCAAATCAAAACTACAAGGAGATATCACCTTACACCTGTTAGAATGGCTGTAATTAACAAGATAAGAAATAACGTGTGTTGGAAAGGATGTGGAAAAAAGGGAACTGTCATTCACTGCTGGTGGAATAAACACATAGATAAATAAACACATAGATAAGGGGAACAGATTAGTAGTTAGCAGAGAGGAAAGGGTGGGAAGGAGGGCAAAAGAGGTAAAGGGCACATTTGTGGTGATGGATAAAAACTAGAGTGTCAGTGGTGAGCACAATGCAGTCTATATAGAAACTGACATAGAGTAATGTACACCTGGAAATTACACAGTGTTGTAATCCAGTATGACCTCAATAAAATAACTTTTGAAAAAAGTAGCCTTGTCTGAAAAAAAAAAGAAGTAGACCAGGAAATTGCAAAAGGTGGAGTACTGTGGCTGAGAGAATTGCAAGTCTTGTCTCAGTGATTATTTTTATAAACTCTTCTTACATACAGATCTAGGTGTTTTTAGTGACGATTTAACGAACTGTAAAACAAAAGTCAAATCTGAATAAGAATAGGAGATATGTGCAAATAAAAAGTAAAAATACAAGGCAAGGCAGAACTGAGAAATGGCAAATGAATAGTAGAGTTTTTGATACTGAAGTGGCAAGTGGGGGTTTCCTGGGTCTTGGATTTTTCTTTGGAGTTCCCCTAATGCAGTGACCCAACTGAACCAGGGGCCTTTAGAATAAAGTTAAAGGAACCCTATCTTTACTGAGTCCCTCTCAAGTGAGTTCAAGAGTCAGGATGTGGAGCTCTGCCATTTATGAGTGGCAAATTGTGTGGACCATGTGGGGACACACATGCCATGGAGGCAACCAATATACATTTTGGGACAAAGTGCTCCCCTTTACGTGTTCTGAATCCACCTTCTCAGTTTTCCTCCCCAAATAAACTAATCTTTAAACAGGTTTAAAAAGTAGAAACATTCTGACTTACCAGACAAAGGGAAAGGTGCTTGGACCCTGATACTGAGAGAGCGCCAGTGATGATGAACTGTGGAAATGGACAGATTTATTTGTGAATGATGGATTCTTTGATTGTTCCTGGGAATGACTTCTCTTTATATGAAAAGCTGGTCTACTTATATTCATTTAATTTCCTTTTCAAAAATTCCTCATATACTTCTCATTTTTTCTGGAGTAACTCTCAGAAATTGTCTTTTTGACTTCTTTTTTTTCCCTCCTTAGTTTCTAGAATGTAAAGGACTCATTCTCTTGTAAGCTTTCCTCGTTCTGATGACTTCTGAGCTCACTACTCAATCTCTTCTCATGATCAATTGCGTGTTGTTAGTTATTTCCCAGTCACCTCTTTTTTGCAACTCTCTAACATATACATTTCCATCTAAAATGTAGTAAGGAATTAAAACTTCAGCTTGTTGATTACTTGATCAGAATAAACTTTAGGTTATGAGTTTAAGCTGCAAGTTAAAATGGAGAACAAAAGCTCTCCCTTATTTATACCCAATCAGAGCTGCTAATTCTCTCAGTTCTCCAACTGATCAGATGCAGAGCTTATCAAAAAATGAGTTGTGCATAGGTTGAAGATATCTATAATTTACAAACTGAGAAGGAGAGGTGTTCTAGCAATATACTCACCGAAATGCCGCCCCAGAATGGATATCCACTGTCAAAGGTACTGGAAGCAAAATTCCAAACTCCATCGTAAGTGGCGCTTATTAAACCCAAAATAACACCGAAACCAATGTGCATCAATCCAATCACAATCTGGATTGCCTGAAAAAAGAAAACAGGCATTTGTAAATTGCTTCTTCATTTTCAGGCACTACTGAAACACTACTGTCATTGCTGCTGCTGCTTCTTATTGTTGACTCTGCCAAGGTGCATGGGTGTCATTTGGGCAGACCTCTACAGCAGGAGGTGGGCCGTGAACATTTGACACACTAGAGCCAAGGCCTCAGCATAAGGCCTTGTCTGAGGTATTTGGGTAGGCTTGCTGGGGTGGCCCGAGGAGAGTTCTTCAGAAAGTGCCACTTTGGCATGCATTAGCATTTCCTGAGAGCTTCTAAAGAGTCTTAGAAAAAAATGCTTTCATTGTGACTTTGATGGCCATCCTTTACAAATGGACTGATTTTTTTGCTTGGGTAATCCTACTCACGTGGAAAGTATCAATGAAGAAAAAACAATTTTGGGAGTATTAACCATATGCTTGATAATGTTCTAAACATTTTACATTTATTACTTTGTGTACTCCTTCCAACAACTGGATGGAGACACAGAGACAGAGAGAAATTAGGGGTCTGTCTTAGTTAATTCTGGCTATAACAAAGTACCACACACTCAGTGGCTTATGAACAACAGGAATTTATTGCTCACAGTTCTGCAGGCTGAGAAATCCAGGATCAAGGTGCGAGCATGGTCACCTTCTGGTGAGGGACCTTTTCCCGGTTCACAGCTGGCACCTTTTCACAGTGTCCTCACATGGTCGAAAGGGCTGGGGACTTCTGTGGAGCCTCTTTTTTTTCTTCTGCTTTTTTATCCCCAAATCCCCCCAGCACATACTTGTGTATTTTCAGTTGTGGGTCCTTCTAGTTGTGGCGTGTGGGACGCCACCTCAGCGTGGCCTGATGAGCAGTGCCATGTACACGCCCAAGATCTGAACAAGCGAAACCCTGGGCCGCCGAAGCAGAGCGCTGGAACTTAACCACTCGGCCACGGGGCCAGCCCCGTGGAACCTCTTTTTTAAGGTATTAATCGCACTCATGAGGGCTCCACCCTCATGACCTAAGCATCTCCTAATATTATCATCTTTGGGAGTTAGGATTTCAACATATGAATTTGGGGGCGACACAAACATTTCACCACTATAGCAGTGTCCAAGGTCACAAGATACTGAGGGGCAAGTCTGGGAACCAAATGCAGCAAATTGACTCCAGAGCCCACGTCTTGACTATTCAGGACAGCCTCCCCTCAGGCTCAGCTCTGCTTCTTCCATGAAGTCTTCCTGGTTACACCAGTCAATTCAAGCTGCCTTTTTTCTTTCCAAATTTCTGTTGTATCTTATGCTGTAAGTCACACACTTTATTACTTGGTTTTCTGTTTATTTATATTCCTTTTTTAATTGCAGCTGCACAAAGATTTTCTTATTGGCCAAGACATGTATTCTTAAAGACAGTGGATTCATCTTTGTACCGCTTAGGGCACCTCCCCTCATCCTGGATAAATAGATTTGTGAGAAATAACTGTTGCTAGATTGGACCAGAAGTTAAGTCTTTCTTCCCAAGTTTATAGCTTATCTGTTCAGCAAGACTGCAAATAAAGGGTGGTTGTGTTGATTTCTTCAATAAGTAGCTACTGAATACAATTAAATTGTATCAGAATTAAAAGAAAACACAGCTTCTTAAATAGTGCTAAGAAATTAATTTTTTTGAATAACGAAGTCCTTTGAGACTCTGATAAAAGCTGTGAGCCGTCTCCTCTGAAAAACTAGTCTTACACCTTCATGTGTACACATGCCACACTTTTGTAGGTAAATTCAGAGGTGTCCTGGGCCTCTTGTAGCCCGTCGTGGATCTCAGTTGAAGATCTCCTGCATTAGACATTATATTTGGTTTTTACAACCTCTTCTCTAGAGCAGCAATTCCATCATCTGGCTACAAACTTCCCATCCTTATCCTTGTCATCGTCTTGATGAGGAGCAATTAGATCTTGGATTAATACCAGCCTTTTCTCCTAGTGTAGCCCTGGCTGTACCACTTACTGATCAAAATTGCCTATAGCCTAGACTTAGTAATTTGGTCATTTCATTCATTCTGAATATTTGGCCATGGAACCACTGTAAGTTGTGAGTCATTTGGGGCAGATGGTCTATGTCCTACCACCTGGGGCCTCTGCACCGCTGGTGATGACTGGGGGCTGCTAATGGCACAGATATACAATTTTCAGGGAGAGGAAGTAACTTCTGCCAACCAGAGCTTTTAAAAAACAAAATCGCACTTACCACTTTAAAATACTTTTATTGTGAGCCTTTTCAGTACCCAGTGGAATGCTCCAATGGCTGCCCATTGGACTCAGAGTAGAAGCCAGAGTTTTCTGTTCTCCAGGCTTTACAGGGTCTGTCTCCCATCACCCCTCTGCCCTCCTTCTGCTTCCTTCCCTCATTCTATTCTACTTTATTGGCCTCCTCCCTGTTCTCCAAACACATCACACTCATTTCCTCTAAGGACCTTTCCAACTTTACCCAGAAGCCCTTGCCCTGATAGCTGCACAGCTCACCCCTCACTTCCTGTCTTTGCTCTGATGTCATCTTCTAAGGAGGGCCTACTCTGACCCACTTGGATTGTTGCCCCCTCACTGCTGGCACTTCTTATCCTTCTACACTTCTCTTTTTCGCCATATCATTGATCACCTTGTAACACACTGTGTCCTTTAAATCTTTATTATGTGTGTGGTATGATTTCCCCCACTAGGTTCTAAGCTCCATGAGGGAAGAGACTGCCTATGTTGTTCTCTGCAATATTCCCCACACCTGTGTGTGGATCGGCTGTGTGGGGTGCTAGTCTGTCCCGTTTGCTCAATGGGAGTAGGGAATCTCCTCTCTCTGGCAGGAGGAGGATCTGAGTGGCCAGCTTCACAATTTAGATCTGCCTGCTTGCTGGAGGGGAACCAATGTTCTTTTTTATTTCCCTACAACATTGAAACTTGAAATAGAAAGATGGCTAGAAGAGTTTCTGGTACCTAATGGGCACTGAATATCATTTACTGAATGCTCTAGCAGAGAAGTTAGATGTGCACACAGGAGAGACAATACAGTTTGGTGGAATTGAGGTGCCTGGAAAGCACAACAAAGGGACTAAGGATTCTGTCTAGGCGAGTGGAATCTTCATCTCCAAATAGGGCGTAGTGTATACTGCTGACATATACAAGACTATGAATGTTTAAAGTACCCTTTTTAGAAGTAGTGTGGCAGTTAAGTCATAACATCTCCATGGGCATTGGGTGAAGCACGCAGATGGAATGGCCCCTAATGCTTTCACAGCCGGTTTCCGCAGACTGCCCATTTGTAGTTCCTTCTGTTTTTAAGGCAACCATCAATGTTTATTTTAATGTGAATTCACCTGTATACAAATACCAGTCTTGAAACTAATCCAGAGACAGGATTGAGGGTGGGGGAAGTGAGATCAAGCTAGAAACAGTGGTGCTCCCATAATGTCAATGTTACCGAGTTGTCCTGCTAGGACGAGTCCTTTGTCACCTGTTAGGTTCTTGCTTGAATCTAAAATAAAATGAACTTATGGTAATGTCTATGTGCAGACTAATTATTTCTACCTAAAAGGGATACAGTTTCCAGAGTAACATTCAGAACTTTTTAATGATTGGATGTATGTCATGAGATCATAAGCTTCTCTCCACCTGTAACTTCTAAGTACAATAAAACCTTGCAAATGCAAAATTAAAATTCTAATAGTAAACAGACTTACCCCTAGTGTCTTTCCTTCTTCTTTAAAGTTTGTGGTTGCTGTTACTGTAGCTGGATTTACCATTAGTACATTTCCTTGACCCTGCTGATTGTTAGTGCGGATTTCTGGAGAAGTGATGAAGGGAGGCTGACCACTCTGAGGTTGGTTTCTTGGGGTTATGAAACTCAGGGGTTGTTGAGACCCAGGAGCCATAGAGTTATTCGCTATGTAAGGATTGGGTGTGGTTCCATACACTCCAGGCTGGGTTGTTGGCTTGGAGAACATCCTTATGTCCTAAGTATTACAAAACATAACAAAGTGATAAATTTACCCAGCAAGGAAACTAAAGAAAATTTTGTCAAATGTCAATTATCTATGCAAATGGAGGAGAACAAGTGAGCAGATAATAAGCAGTGACACTTAATATAAACATAATTCACATTTGACTTTGGAATCCTGTATATGCTTTAGTTCGAAGGAAGTGAAAGAGGGGAAGCTGGGGAACAAATTTATTTTCCAATTCCTATCTGCTTTTATCAGGTATTTATACTGATTTTCCCTGAGTCCATTGAATCTGAAGGAGAACAGAAAGAGGGAAGAGACAAGTGTAGGCAGAACACTGCACCCTCCTCCTTCCCCCAAAGTTGTCCACTTTCTAATCCAGGAAAGTGTTTTGTGGCAAAGCAGATTTAGGGTTGCAAATGGAATTAAGGTGGATAATAAGCTGACCTTAAAACAGGGAGATTATTTTGGATTATTTCAGTGGGCCAGTGTAATCACAAGAGTCCTTAAAAGTGGAAGAGGGAGGTAGAAGAGAGTCAGAGAAAGAGATGTGATGATGAAAGTAGGGTCAGAGAGATGCTGTGATGCTGGCTTTGAAGATGGAGGAAGTGGACCATGAGCCAAGGAATAGAGGTGGCCTCTAGAAGTTGGCAAAAACAAGAAAAACAGATTCTTTCCTGGAGCCTCCAGAAAGGAATGCAGCTCTGCCAACACCTTGGTTTTAGCTCAGTGAAACCGGTGTTGGACCTCTGACCTACAGAATGGTCAGATAATGAATTTGTATGGTTTTAAGCCATTAAGTTGATGGTAATTTGTTACATCAATAAATAGAAAACTAATACAGAGGCCAAGAATACAACTGGATGGTAAGAAAGGCAGTCCAAGATTTAAAATTATGTGTTAGTACTTTTCCAAATAGATAATTCACATAAGACCAATTAAGTTGATTCTCTTGTTCTTTAAGAAAAAATACTCTTGAGATTCCCTGTTAATTTTTGTCCTTCTGGATGTGTAGAGTATCTCACATCCCTTGTGGCCAAGGGGAACTGGATATGGACAGCAATCACAGTTAATCCTTGAAAAAAAACCATGACACTTTCACAAATTTGTCTTCAATGTTCGTAGATTCTTTTTTTGAGACCTTATCCCCAAACCATTTTCTTGTACATTATGAATATCAAGAAAGCAGGAGTTCTGAATGCCCTCATCCTTGGTAGGAAGTGTGAATAGCCTACTGGTGCATTTCACCACTGGTGTTTTAACTGAAACACTTATTCACACCATGTCCTCATAGAATCCTGAAATTTCAGAGTAAGAAAGAGCCTTTCCAATTATCCTGTCCCATTCCCCTTGTTTTACAGAAGAGAAATGAAATGTCGTGATCAAGGTTACATAGGAAATGTACGGCAGAGCCAGGACTAGAAAGTTGAGGTCTTGACTGTTGGTGTGGACTTCCCCACTCCGCTCACACTGCCCCCTCTGGATGCTTGCAGAGTTTGTCTTCCATCTTCCAGGCCAGCCAAGGTGACAGGTTATTGACTCTGTACCTACAACTACCCAACAACAAAACTACTGTCTTCCTCAGGTGAGCTGTCTAGAGAGCTAGCATTTCATCTGACATTTCCTGTAGGGACACTAGGGGGTGTATTGTGTTCTGGTTAGGAGTGTGGACTCAGGGTTAGAATCCTGGCGCTGAAACCAGCTTTGTGTCTTTGGTAAATTTGTTAACCTCTCTTTGCCTTAGTTTCTCATCTGTAAGATGAGGATAATAAGTACCTTCTTTATAGGGTCACTTTGAGTATTAAAGGATTATTCCATGTAAAATTCTCAGAATCTGTGCCTGTTACAACTGCACAGGTTGTCTCTATTATTATTGCTATGTAAAGTGGATGAGATATGTTCTCTCTCTTAGTCTTTTCAACTCCCCTATGAGGTAGGTACTAATATCATCCCATTTCACAGTGAGAGAATTGAATCCAGAACCTACACTCAGAACCCTTACTCTAAGCTGCTCAGATGCTAGACACAACTGAAAAAGGTTGAAAACTCAATCGAAAGGCAGAAAACACATTTTGGAAACATCTGATGACAAAGGGGTTACTTCGTCAGAGTGGAAACATATTTTAATCCACAAAAGGTTATTTTAAACAAGGAGAAATAAACAGTTCCATAGCTGAGATTCTTGGAGTGACTCCTGATAATGCTGAAATAACATTTGAGAACACGAAGTTTTTGTATCCGTGGATCTGGTTTCTGTGGCCGTTTAGTGCTCAAGCCCTCCCACTCGGCTACTTCCTTAATCCCCAGTCTCCTCCTTCACTGACTCTGGGCCCTCGAGAAACTTTCTTAACTAGATCCCTATTCATCCCTGTGTCTCAACTGTAAAATGAGACTGACAATGCCATTCAAAGGGGCTAGTGTGAAGACCAGATAATTCTAATTCCTGTGAAGCTGTAGGATCAGTGCCCAGCATATGGCAGAACTGGATGAAATGTGGCTCTCATTCTATCATTAGAGCCCAAAGTCTTCCATCCCAGTGTAAGCAGTGGATGTGGCCATATGAAAAGTTTAAATAGAGACTGAACTTGAGAGGGTCAATGCCGAAATCAAGGAGATAGGAGATGGGGGGGAGGGGTACAGTAATTAACCAGAACAAGAATTTTCTTGAGTTTTTTTTAAGTATTAAAACAATTAAACAATTTCTGCATGTAGGTGATCTCATTACCTACTTCCTTTGCTCTTGGTCATTGTAATTTTTTGTCTCCTTGAGAAATTTGATATGAAAACTCAAAGCTTTTCATGTATTTATCAACATTTTTTGATTTCATATCTGCTATTTAGTTTCTGGACTAAGGCCTGTGAGTTCCCTATAGAACCCAGATTGCTAATAGCTTTATAAAGATGATGCTAGTCTCAGATGCATTTTTACCAGCTCAAATTCTGGTTTTATAAAAAGGATTAAAGAGCTGAGCCAGTCTCAGTCCTTTTAGTTTATACCAAAATAACTTAATGTGTAAAGAGCCTTTCTGGTTACATAATTTGGTACAAAGGGAGGGAAAAATGCTTGGGGGAATAACTAAGTGAGCATCCAGTTGAAATGAGGATAATCCTGGAAATGATAGCAGAAAAGGGAAACCAGTGAATAGACTTTTTCTATAAATTCCATCTATTGACTTACTAAAATTTTTCTCTTGACCTTTGGGAAAAAATTTACTCTCAGTTGTCTTTTTTTCTAAAAATTAGAGCAACTGCAGTTATTTTTAAGCACAAAGAACACATAAAAAAATAGAAGGTCTGATGAGATCGAAAGGACACGACTATAGCAATAAGAGGAAAGCTCACCCATTTGCTCTTTGATCAGGTAATTTCAAATAAAAGTTGGAAAAATTTACTTTTTTCTAGTTTCTTGCTACCTCCCCTCCATGTTAATTCCACTTTTAACATTACAGGGTGAAGATGATTACTATCTTTGAGAAGACGTTGTAGCATATGGTGAAACAGTACTAAATCATTCTCACCCTATCACCCAGTACATCCACAAATGAAAATACTGACCTAGTGAAAATCAGTTATCTTCAGCACCTGTGTTTTGTTTTTGCTGTAAAAAAAAGCACCTTAATTAAAATGCATTACAAAACCAAGTGCTGCAGTGTTTCTACTGTGCTATGTGGTCATGTGGTAGCCACATTATCATCAAGTGCTCACAATGGGACATTCCCTTCTCCTCGTTCATTAATATTCATGGAATAGCATACATTTGAACCTTCTATGTCACCTTTCTTAGCATCATATTTTGATTTTTTTTCTAGAAGTATCTTTTACCTGTTTTATAGCAACTGACATTCTCTTTCGTTTCTCTCCTGTTTCATTTCTTTCCTGTTCTATCCCTCTCGTGGTTTCTTTCCCCTACTCATCTACTTGCCTAAATAGAGTCAGGAGCTGTCTTCACCTCTCCAGCTTAGAGCGTGGGTTGCTGCAGAGAACCCATGCAGATAGACCGGCCCCACCATTCATGCCCATTGACTTGAGGGAAGCAATAGGTAGAGGTGTTTCAGTGGACTTACCGTGTTCCTGCAGCACTTCTCTGCTTTCTCTTCTCCAAGCTCTGTGCTAGTCTGAGATATTTACCTTGATAAGATAGGTACTTTTTATACTTCTTTGCTTCAAACTATCCCCTCTCCTATTTTTAGTTCGTTCCAAAGTCCTTTTGTGGTTGACTCTCTTCCACCTTAATGGCTCTTCTGTAAATCTTGGAATATGCTGTGCTGTCACACCTCCCTCAGCCTTGGACTGGAAAGCCTTTTCTGACACCCCAAACACGAAAGTGCCCATTTTCTCCAGCCCTTTGCACTTTCTGATATGAATTAGTGCAACATCATACTGCATTTTAATGTCTGTTAAATTAGACAAACAAAATTGGAAAATGTAGATAATAAAAAAGGAAAGAAGAGAAAGAAAAAAACATTTATAATCCCACCATCCACACATAATCAGCAATACTATTTTCATTTGGATTTTAAACGTTTGTATGTAAATATCTATTTTACATAGAGACGTATATGATTTGGTAAAATCACCAAATTAGGATCATGTTGTTATATAATTTGCAACCTGCTTTTTTAGCTTAATGTCTTATAAACACCTCTTCAGGTCAATAAACATACTCTACTCATTGTAATTCTTAATAGTGGCATGCTATTCCACTTTTTGGAAGTGTCCTATCACATTCCAATTATTAGTTTTCAGTCCTATCTCACAGATCCAAATGAGTGCTTTCGAGGGCAGAGATCATTGGGGTGGAGTCTGACATCTCTCTCTATCCCGAGCCTTGTGTATTGCACAATGACTCGAATGTGGTAAGACATTAAATGTATGTTAAATAAGTTACTGAAGTAAATACAGGTTCCTCTTCCATGTTTTTTTTTTTCTTATGTATTGAAGATTTTCTTCCTCTTCTGGTTTTACATCTTTATGTATTTTTCTAAAATGGAAAAAAAAAGATACTGAAGATTTAATAATGCTATGAGCTTAAGAAAGTGACAGTTTCTGGCAATAAAGTTGCTCAAAGGCTGAAGGTAAATAAAGGACCAAGAAATCAGCATTGTTCTGGAAAGACTACAGAATCATGGTGACTGTCTGGCAAGGCATCACATGATGATGCAATTCATGCTACGTGGACAGCAGAAAGAGAAAGGTCAAAATGAATGATGTTTTCTAAGCCTAGAATGCCCTCCCTTCTCCGATTGGCCTTCCAGATCTATCTCCGTGCAGTAAATCTTATTTAATAAAACTTCTGCGCTATTCTTACTCCTTCCTGGTCTCATGACTATAGTTGGCATCATCAGTGATATGATTCTCCTGTGTATTCTTTTCGTTCTTATTTCTTCAACCACCCTCTAACTTCCCAGAAGGCAGGATGTATATAGCAATTTTATAATCTCTTTCGCATTCACTAGTTTAGGAACGAGCTTGTAAAACTGAGTTTTACATTAAAGAAAGATGACTAATGTTACTAAAACATTGATTTTTGAAATAAAATGCTTCCATCGTTTTTGAAAGGGAAGAGCACACTTCTCTCTTAAGTCAACAGGGAGTTCATTAGTCAGAATTGAGAGTTCTGAAACAGGGGCTCTCAGGGTCTGTAAGTGTTCTAGAGAATGCGTTCCATATCCACTGAGAGAAAGTAGCTGAGAGAAAGTTATATCAGCGGTATCCTGCCGGGTTGAAATTATAAGATTTATGACTGAAAGGACCCCCAGGGAAAGCATGGGAATTATATCAGTAGATAATGAATTTCTAACTGAACAAGGGATATTTAATAATAGTTGCTATTATTATTATGATAATGTGACTAACAATTACTAAAAACTTATACTTTGACATGCTAGTTCTAAGCCTTTTTCATAGATTAACTTTCTAAATGGAGCCACAGAGAGGTTGAGTAACTTGCCCAGGGTCACAGAGCTAGTAAATGCTGAAGACTAAGGCCCCACTGTACCACTTTTACATATATTGTAACACCTAACTTTCAAAGCTTAATTAGGAAATTGGGCTGCTTTCTGACTAGAGTAGTTTCTGTAGCAAAGCAAGCATCAACCCTTTAAGCATGCAAATAGTTTCCGTTCAACATTTTTTGGTGGAATTCTCTCAGTGGGTTCCCTACCTTATTAAACAGGGTAACTACATCATAATCCAAATTTCTTTTCTGTGATCACATTCCTTTGTTTCATAGAAGGAAAATAAGATGCTTATGCATGAATTGCTGTTTTATTTTGTTAATATTAATTCTTGAATTTAAGACTCACATGCTTTTTTTAGAGTTACTTCCCTTTTACCAACAAGACGATACCCCTGCTGCCTCTCTATGAATTTTCAGCAGGATTTCAATTATTATCGTGTCATTTACATCAACTATACTAATTTCTTGGTAACTCAAAGTACTTCCTTGCTCTATTTCTCTAAAAAGTGGACAGTGTTGCATTTAACTTTTCTTGCAGAATCGCTGTTGCAAATACATAGCCCCTCTTATTGGCTTTATATTGTCACTGAATTATTTTAGAAGTACCTTAATCCATGCCTACTTGATTTCTCACTACCAGATCCATCACTACAATTTAAATACAATGAACATACTTCTCTAGTTAGCTTTTCTAATAAGTAAATCATTATTTTAGAAAGTTTCAAGTCTGGGGAAATCAGCCTAATTATGGAGCTGGATTCCTAAGAAATGAATCAGCAGTTCAGATATCGGGTAAGATCTGGAGAGGTGTGGTCCACAAGCTTCGTTTCTGCAGGTGTGAGGCCACAGCATGGTTCTGCATGTGAGGTCGAGTCACAGGAGCTCTGGCTAACCCTCTAGCTCATGCTTCACAAAATATCTGTGAAGAGAGACTATTTAAAAAAATTTCCAATCCATTGTGGACCAACACTTTTGTAAGATAAAAATGACTTACTGGGAAAAATGAAAGCAAAAAGACAATAATTCAAGCCAAATTGTTTTGTTAGAATCAGTAGGCTTAAAATTATGTTCTAATAAATATAATCTAAACAACCATAACATGGGAAAGTGGAAAACAATCACAAATCTGAAAACATTGATCAAGGCAGTTAATATAATCATGTTACACATAACTTTTTGTTCTTTCACAATTGTAGCTGAACAAAAAGTTACAAAGGAAACAGAGTTCCTTTGTTAAAAGTCTACACTCATGCTTGGAAGCAACATTTGTGTATGTGCCTATTTAAAGTTCCACATTTGAATGAGCTTGTTCCTTGTTTATCAATTTGTTTACTCTAAATTGGATTGATAGCAGTGCTATTTGCAGAGGATAATGCAGTTGTAAACTATTTCTACGTTTTGTTTCAATAATATACAGAATAGAGAGAAATTAATCTCAAAGGGGTTTGTTGACATGAACAAGAGAGAGTTTAAAATGACTTCTTCAACTATAGGATATTGATTTTAAAATTTTATCTAAAATAAGATGTGATGATATATTTTCAAAATACATCTTCAGTGCATCGGTAGTCAGTTCCAACAATTTATCCTGTAAAGTTATAGAATAACTTTTTTCTTTTGATTACAAAAATGGATTCTGGAAAGATTAATTTTTAATTTATGGATCTTCTTTGTTGGAATATAAAATTCGTAAGGTGATTGGCAATAACTTTTTGCAGATGTGTGATATCAAAATCATCAAGCATTTCCTTGCTAGTTAGTGTTAAATTGGGCCACATGCCATCACTATCTGTAAATATTCTGTTTTTCTAACCTTCTAGCATTTTTTTTTAAAGATTTTATTTTTTCCTTTTTCTCCCCAAAGCCCCCAGGTACATAGTTGTATATTCTTCGTTGTCGGTCCTTCTACTTGTGGCAGGTGGGACGCTGCCTCAGCGTGGTTTGATGAGCAGTGCCATGTCCGCACCCAGGATTCGAACCAATGAAACACTGGGCCGCCTGCAAAACTTAACCGCTCGGCCACGGGCCCAGCCCCTAACCTTCTAGCATTTTTTTCGTAAAAATGCAGTAAAACATTCTGCAGGCCTTGTTTGCATGGAATTATTATGATCATCCAAATGTTGAAGATATCAAGCAAATAAGCGAGTCTGGTCACAATAACACCTTTGGAAAGTTGAGACCAAGCTGGCTTCTTACCTTGAAACACAAACAGTTCACTTCCTGTTTCATATATACTCAACAGAACTTTTCTCATTAAATAATAAGTTACAAATTTTCACATTTTTTGGGAGTTACAGTTGACAAACCAACCTCAATATATCACATGTATTGTGGACTGTAGGGCATGACCAACATGAAGCTCAAACCACAGGCAACTTGCCCACAAGTTTGACAATGGCCAGAATGGTCCATAACTCTATTCAGTGAAGTGAAAGTCACTAAATGCTTTACTCTTGTTTTTTTTTTTTTTTTTTGATGCACATGATCATACTGTCTTTTTTTTTTAAATTGAGTTATTGATAGGTTACAATCTTGTGAAATTTCAATTGTACATTAATGTTTGTCAGTCATGTTGTAGGTGCACCACTTCACCCTTTGTGCCCACCCCCCACCCCACCTTTCCCCTGGTATCCACTAAACTGTTCTTAGTCCATAATTTTAAATCCTCATATGAGTGGAGTCATACACAGATTATCTTTCTCTCGCTGGCTTATTTCACTTAACATAATTCTCTCAAGGTCCATCCATGTTACTGCAAATGGAATGATTTTGTTCTGTTTTGCAGCTGAGTAGTATTCCGTTGTATATATGTACCACATCTTCTTTATCCATTCGTGTGTTGCTGGACACTTAGGTTGCTTCCACGTCTTGGCTATTGTAAATAATGCTGCAATAAACATTGGGGTGCATAGGACTTTTGGGATTGCTGACTTCAAGCTCTTTGGATAAATACCCAGTAGTGGGATGGCTGGATCGTATGGTAGTTCTATTTTTAATTTTTTGAGGAATCTCCATACTGTTTTCCATAGTGGCTGCACCAGTTTGCATTCCCACCAGCAGTGTATGAGGGTTCCTTTTTCTCCGCAACCTCTCCAACATTTGTTGCTATTAGTTTTAGATATTTTTGTCATTCTAACGGGTGTAAGGTGATATCTTAGTGTAGTTTTGATTTGCATTTCCATGATGATCAGCGATGATGAGCATCTTTTCATGTGCCTATTGGCCATCAGTATATCTTCTTTGGAGAAATGTCTGTTCATGTCTCCAGCCCATTTTTTGATTGGGTTGTTTGATGTTTTGTTGTTGAGTTGCGAGAGTTCTTTATATACTATGGATATTAAGCCTTTGTCAGATATATGACTTGCTAATATTTTTTCCCAGTTAGTGGGTTGTTTTTTTGTTTCAATCCTGTTTACATTTGCCTTGAAGAAGCTCTTTAATCTGATGAAGTCCCATTTGTTTATTCTTTCTATTGTTTCCCTTCTCTGAGAAAGCATGGTGTCCGAAAAGATCCTTTTAATACTGATGTCAAAGAGTGTACTGCCTACGTTTTCTTCCAGAAGCCTTATGGTTTCAGGTCTCACCTTTAGGTCTTTAATCCATTTTGAGTTTATTTTGGTGAATGGTGAAAAAGAATGGTCAATTTTCATTCTTTTACATGTGGCTTTCCAGTTTTCCCAGCACCATTTGTTGAAAAGACTTTCTTTTCTCCATTGTATGCCCTCAGCTCCTTTGTCAAAGATAAGCTGCCCATAGATGTGTGGTTTTATTTCTGGGCTTTCAATTCTGTTCCATTGATCTGTGCACCTGTTTTTGTACCAGTACCATGCTGTTTTGATTACTGTAGCTTTGTAGTATGTTTTGAAGTCAGGGATTGTGATGCCTCCCATTTTGTTCTTTTTTCTCAAGATTGCTTTAGCAATTTGGGGTCTTTTGTTGCCCCATATGAATTTTAGGATTCTTTGTTCTAATTCTGTAAAGAATGTCATTGGGATTCTGATTGGGATGGCGTTGAATCTGTAGATTGCTTTAGGTAGAACGGACATTTTAACTATGTTTATTCTTCCAATCCATGTACATGGAATGTCTTTCCATCTCCTTATGTCGTCATCCAATTCTCTCAGAAAGGCCTTGTAATTTTCATTATATAGGTCCTTCACTTCCTTAGTTAAATTTACCCCAAGGTATTTTATTCTTTTTGTTGCAATTGTGAATGGTATTGTATTCTCGAGTTCTTTTTCTGTTGGTTCATTACTGGAATATAGAAATGCTACTAATGTATGCAAATTGATTTTATACCCTGCAACTTTGCTGTAGTTGTTGATTACTTCTAACAGTTTTCCAATGGATGCTTTGGGGTTTTCTATATATAAGATCATGTCGTCTGCAAACAGCGAGAGTTTCACTTCTTCCCTCCCTATTTGGATTCCTTTTATTCCTTTTTCTTGCCTGATTGCTCTGGCCAGGACCTACAGTACTATGTTAAATAAGAGTGGTGATAGAGGGCATCCTTGTCTGGTTCCTGTTTTCAAGGGGATGGGGTTCAGTTTTTGCGCATTGAGTATGATGTTGGCTATGGGTTTGTTGTATATGGCCTTTATTATGTTGAGGTAGTTTCCTTCTATGCCCATTTTGTTCAGAGTTTTTATCATAAATGGCTGTTGGATCTTGTCAAATGCCTTCTCTGCATCTATTGAGATGATCATGTGGTTTTTATTACTCAGTTTGTTGATGTGGTGTATCACGTTGATTGATTTGCAGATGTTGAACCATCCCTGTGTCCCTGGTATGAATCCCACCTGATCCTGATGTAGGATTCTTTTGATGAATTGCTGAATTCTGGTTGCCAAAATTTCGTTTAGAATTTTTGCATCTATGTTCATCAGTGATATTGGCCTGTAGTTCTCTTTTTTCGTAGTGTCCTTATCAGGTTTTGGTATCAGCGTGATTTTGGCCTCATAGAATGTGTTAGGAAGTGTTCCATCTTCCCTAATTTTTTGGAATAGCTTGAAAAGGATAGGTATTAAATCCTCTCTGAAAGTTTGGTAGAATTCCCCAGGAAAGCCATCTGGTCCTGGGGTTTTATTCTTTGGGATGTTTTTGATTGCTGTTTCAATCTCTTTCCTTGTGATTGGTCTGTTCAAATTGTCTGCCTCTTCTTGAGTGAGCTTTGGGAGATTGTAGGAGTCCAAGAATTTATCCATTTCCTCTAAGTTATCCATTCTGTTGGCATATAGTTTTTCGTAGTATTCTCTTATAATCCGTTGTATTTCTGCAGAGTCTGTTGTTATTTCTCCTCGCTCATTTCTGATTTTGTTTATTTGAGCTTTCTCCCTTTTTTTCTTTGTAAGTCTGGCTAGTGGTTTGTCAATTTTATTTATCTTCTCAAAAAACCAGTTCTTTGTCTCATTGATCCTTTCTACTGCCTTTTTCGTTTCAATAGTATTTATTTCTGCTCTGATTTTTATTATTTCTCTCCTTCTGCTGACTTTGGGCTTCATTTGTTCTTTTTTCTCTAGTTCAGTTAGGTGTGCTTTAAGGTTGCTTATTTGGGATTTTTCTTGTTTGTTAAGATGTGCCTGTATTGTGATGAATTTTCCTCTTAATACAGCTTTTGCTGTATCCCATATGAGTTGGTATGGCATGCTATCATTTTCATTTGTTTCCAGGTATTTTTTTTATTTCTTATTTTACTCTTGTTTTTTGTATTTATATTTTCATGGATTAGTTAAAAAAAAAGAGTGTTTCAGCATTGGTCTGTGGTCCACAATTTGAGGAGCACCAGCCTATATCAAGCATTATGGCTCCATGTTTCCCAGACAGGCTCCGTCCTGCTTCTAGAGGTATAGGGAGCCAGATCCAGTTTTCTGGGAATGGGAATAGTGAAGGATAGGTTCCTCAGGGCTCAGTAAAGAAACCAAGGCCCAGTCATATAAACTGGATCAGAATAAAGACAGGAGGAGAAGAGCCAGAATGCTTAGGGCTTCTAGAAAGTCCATGGAAATAAGACAGATTCTAAACCTCAATCACTGTTGGTCAAAGGATGGTAGTATATTCAATATCAGGTTAGGATTGGTTTAGAAATAATGTCACATGCCATTTACTGGGCACCACTTGGCTTTATATTAATCTCCTTTATTTAGTTCTGACAAAAACCCTGTAATAGATTTAACTGTCATTTTATACATGGGGAAACTGAGTCTTAGCATGAAGAGCAGTCTGATTAAGATCATACAATTAGGAAATGGCAGAGGGTCTATGTTCAGGTGTGTCTGAGTTCAAACCCTGCACTGAAGTGGGGCACCTGCAGGAAACTGGGTCTAACTGAGTCTGTAGGTCAGTGTGAGCCAGCCAGGCAGTGGAGTTGACAGAGGCAGAGTGTGCTCATGAACAATTGCATGGGGCTTCCATGGTGCAAGTTTTCATAAGGCTCGTAACTGTGTGTGTGTAGTGTCTGAGCCTGAGTAGCAGCCTGGAATGGCAACTGTGGTGCAGAGAAGTAATCGTGACATGATGATGACAGATCTCACCACCAGATGTCCTTCATGGTCAATCTTTGCTTCGTGTTTTTTTTTTTTTCCTAATTTCTTTCATGTTTTGGGCAATTACACTTTTACTCTCTTCCTGAAATACAAGGAAATGACCTTGGAATCTTGGAGAAGCAAGAAAACATGTCCCTCTACTTCTCCCTTGATACTGTGCAACCCTAGAAAGTGACAAATGGTTGGGACTCATAACAATGCTTCTACAGTATGGCTATTTGGGTCAAGTATCTTGAACGTAAAGAAAGTATTTATCTTCTGAATGCTGAGGTGAGTAAAAAGTGGTTTTTACATATGACCCAGCCATCCCACTCCTGGGTGGGTATCCAAAGAACTTGAAATCAGCAATTCCAAAAGTCCCATGCACCCCTATGTTCTTTGCAGCCTTGTTTACAATAGCCAGGATGTGGAAGCAACCTAAGTGCCCATCAACTGATGAATGGATAAAGAAGATATGGTGTATCTATATACAATGGAATACTAAGTCATAAAAAAAGGATAAAATCGTCCCATTCACACCAACATGGATGGACCTTGAGGGTGTTATGTTAAGTGAAATAAGCCAGATAGAGAAAGACAATCTCTGCATGAGTCCACTCATATGTGGAAGTTAAACATGTAGACAAAGAGAACAGATTAGTGGCTACCAGGGGAAAGGCGGGTGGGGGTTGAGAACAAAGGGTGAAGCGGTGCACCTACAACATGAATGAAAAACAATAATGTACAACTGAAATTCCACAAGGTTGTAAACTATGATAATCTTGATAAAATTAAAAAAAACTGAAGGGGAAAAAAGTGGTTTTTACCTTCAAAAAGCTCGTATCCTCATGAGAGAGTCAGTGAATGAAAGTCAATGAAGTAGGCAGTCACTATGAAATCCAATCAGCCCATAAGATAAGAGTTTAAAGTGCTTGGTGGGGAAAGGCTTCACAGGGGGTCATTGTTGAATCTGCCTTAGAGAGGGACACCCTCTGAGATGAGAGGGTCTGTGGGGTCCCCGGGGCTGAGAAGCAATCTTTGGTTTAAAAGTAGCAGCATGAGAATTTAATTTTGGCCAATACGATGGGCCACTAGTGGCCTCTTTATCCCCACTCTGACTCTTCCCCAGGTCTGAGTCACCCCTATTAAAAAGGATGAGCACCCTGGTCCTGTTTGGCAGTTATCTTTCATATTCTCCCCTAGGGTTGCGAGTGGGAGAAATGGAGGCCCACCCCATCCCCATGTTAGGAAACAGAGGTGGGGGAGTGGGGAACAGAGGGCTGGCCAGCCCCTATCACCATCGCCAGATGGACATCCTGTTCACTTCCTCTTCCCCCTACGAGTTCTTGCTTTCTGGAGTAAGAGGTGAAGGAGGCGTGGTGTGCTCCTCATCTCTTGGGGCCCTGAGTTTTCTCCTCCCTGATCCTTCTCTGATTTTACAGGATACCCCCAAACACACCTCAGCTTTTGCGTTATTAATGAAAAGTTCTTTTTATGGGTGCTGTCTGTAATAAAGTGTTCATGTTTTTCAGACAAGAAAAGCAAAAGAGCTCCTGTAGAAAATGATTTTTGCTGAGTGTTAGAAGGTAGACTATTTCATTTTAATGTAAAGAACGTACAGCTAAACAAGGAACCCACCTCTTGGAAAAGTTCTATTCCAGATGCCTGCCGTCCATCTAAGAGCGAATATCCAAATCTAAACTACTTTATGCACCATTATTTTATGTAACACTAAGAAAGGAAAATACTGCCACTCAACCTATGACACCATGAGATTTCAAAGATGTTCTAACGTGAAAAAAAAGTGAATTATAGAATTGATACAGATGGTGTAACTTTAGATGGAAGACAGGAATTTTCCTCTTTAGTCTTAAGAGAGACAGTAGGAGAAAGGATGAGGAATTTGTGGTTAGGCTGAAGTTTGAATCCTGGCTCCCCTCTTACTCGCTGTGTGACCTTGGGAAGTGACATTTCTTTAAACTCCATTTCTTCATCTATAAAATGGAATCACACTCACCTCAACTGGGTTGAGATGAGGAATAACTAATTTACTGGATATAGCGTTTCTGCCCTAATGCCTGCCACATGGTGTATATTTAACAAAAGGGAGTTTCTCTTCCCCTTATTTAAACCAGTATATTTCTTGTATTAAATTAAATCAATTTCCTCTTGTTTCAGTCCTTTGATCTGTAGGCATGGTTCTACACTGAGAGACGCCTTGTAAAGAAGAGTCTTAGTTGGAGCAGAGCACTGCTCTTTCTTACCATCACTGTCTTCTTCCTCTTTGTCGTTGTTCCTGCCCTGCTGGTTGAAATGTAGACTTCAGTGACTCGTCACCTGGACTGCTTTCCATTTAGACGTAAGCAGGATGGGGTCATTTGCCTCTGGGTTTCTCATCCAGTCCTTGGTTTTACCTTCTTTTGTAAGAAGATTACCCTTTTTTCTTCCATCTTACCCTCTGATTGCCCGTAAAATCTCTTGTCTGTCCTCTTATTCTCTACTTGTTTGAATATCCATATATGATCATGGAAAGGGCCATTCTCATTTCTCCTATTGTGAAAAGTAGCTTGGCTCAGCAAAGTTATTCCCCCTATTCAGTGCCTTTCTCTTAGATAATACTATAAAATGTTGTTAAATATTGCCTCTTCATTTTCTTGGGTAACATTCTAATCATATCCTCTTTAACTCATTGTATCTTCTCTGTCACCAACTCTTCTCTTCTTACTAAGTTATCTCTTCAAAGGGATTCACTTTATTTCATTTCTTCAGGAATTATATCATTCACCTTCTTTAAAGGTGTCCCCGCAAAAAAAAAAAAAGAATAAAAATAAAGAAAGAAAAGAAGGAAGGAAAGAAGAAGAAAGAGAGAGAGGGAGGGAGGGAGGAATGGAGACAACTTTATTTCACACTGAGTTTTGTGGTTTGGTATGTCTTACATTTCTACTATGTTTTGAATATTTCATATCATTAATTTAGTAAAAGCATAAACAAAGGTAAATTGCACTTTAGTGGACAGAAGATCGGAGTAGAAAATAAAAAGAAGAAATTCAATTAATATGTTACAATGCTATTCCATTTCATTAGCAATAAGAAATTTTCTGCTTAAATGAATAAAAGTGTATGAAAAAGAGAGTGATAATTTATTAAAATTATTTTAAATTTAGTGAACAAGGTACATCTATTTTGTGGGGGAACTATACATTTTTAACTATAAACTATGTAGAAAAAATTGTCACACATAAAAACAACTAAAATATTGAAATCTCTTTGATTCAATATTTCAGTGACTTCTAATGTAACTCCTTTAATAAGGGAATAAAAGAATAAAACTCCCTGCTCATGTTTTAATAGATAAATGAAAAAGACAGATAGGTAGATAGCTAGGTAGATATATAGTCATTGTCAACTTTACGGTTCACCAACAGGGTAAATGGGTAAAATAATTTTGACATTTCTAGTGGTGGACCATTATACAACCATAAAAATGAAAATATGGAAAGATAAAAATATATACATGAAACGCAATAAATGTTAGATAGAGAAAAGAATATGCCTATTGACTAATATAAAAACAAGTAACCATAAGAACTGATTTTCAACCATCATCATTCAATAAATCTTGGTTGAGGACCTGCTGTGGGCCACACGTTTTTAGGTGCCAGAGTTTTAGTGGTAAACACAATAGACAGGTCCCGGCTCTCAGGAACTTCTGTTCTAGGAAGGAGAAACAAACAAATGATAGAAACATCAGATTGTGACAAGTGAGTGCCAGGCAGAGAATTAAGATGAAGTGTAAAGGAGTGTCTAGAGGACAAGGTGAAATTGGATGGTCGGAAAAGGCCTGTTTGATGAAGTTTTATGTTGTTGTTTTCCCTGTTATTTCTTCAAAAGTTTTGAAATATTTTCTTTACTAGTTACCTAAATTACTTTATCTTAATAATTTGGATCTATAGAAGAAATTTACAATAGTGGTCCTCAAACTGATCCACATTGGAATCACATGAGAGTTTTGAAAAATCCTGATGCCAAAGCTGAGTCCAGATCAATTGTTAGACTCTCCGGGCTGGCATTCAGGCATCAGGAGTCTTAAAAAACTCCCAGGGTGATTTCAACGTCCAGCTATAGCTGAAAATCAGTGGTTTAAAAAATGTCAGACATCTAGCTTCTTTTAATGCTAAAATGCCTGCATGAAACTCAGTTCAGCTTAAATCTACTCCTTTTTTACCCTCCATTCAATGATACCCTTTTAAAAATGTCTTTCTCAGAGCTTTCCTAATAATACAATTTTCAAGAGGGCTCAGGAAAGAGAAAGTGTTTAAAAGAATCTCTTGCCATGCTACATTGACAAACAAAAGGTCTGTAAATCATACATCCTGGACACAGCTCAGCTTGTTATTTTGACAAGCACCTAATTCCAGTGAACACATTTATGTGTCTGCTTCATTTAATAAGTTTGAATAGAGTTCTCTACCATCTTGTGACTTGGATTCTTCCTGTCATAAACTTAGATTCATTGCAGCTGTTTCCTGCAAAATGCAAAAGCATAACAAGTTTCATTTCCTATACAGATAAAAGCACAGAGAGTTGTGGGAAGATCTCTGGCCAGCTCTTTTACTGAAGAAGCTGATGGAAAATGGTGCCAGAGTAATTTACACAATGAGAGCTTTTTCATGCTTAGGACCAGCAACTTCTCTCTTCCTTGAGTTCACCTGGTTCGTGGAGTAATATTGCTCTTGTCATTGATGCTGCAGCCCACAAATTTGTTCCTACTGTATTGGTTGTTGTAATAGAAAATATTTATTTGAAGATCAAGAAGATTGTGAAAGCTGCTCACAATTGTAAGATGTTAGAATGTCAGTAAATTGGAAGTGATACAACTGAACTCTAGCGCTTAAGTGAACAGAAGGTCCGAACTTCACAACATCTACTTGACCACTTACGGGTGTCAGCAGATTAATGCATCTGAATGATATAAACTCCACAGAGGCAGGAATTTTTGTCTATTCTGTTCACTGCTTGTATCCTCATCAGTTCCAATGGTACCATGCACATGGTAGGTGCTCAATAACTATTTGAATTTGTTAAATGAATTTAGCCTTGTTCTAATCTGTGCCTGCAGGTTTTAGACCACCCACCATTCTGGGTAATTCCTTCCTCAGTTTGTCACTCAAACCACTGGATCATCTCTCTCCGTCCTTTTAATGACCAGACATCCCCAAAGTAGAGGCTGCTCTCATGGTTTAAATGTTTTCGTGTCGTATCCATTTTTCAGTGAATTGCAGTCTGTCTTCTCTCCTTAGTACTTTTCTAAAATGCTTTCTCCTAATGCTGCCTGGGACCTCCTAACCACTGAATGCAGTGGCCTCTACTCACTCTACGTTCTTTAGGATTTCTCAGCAACACCGCTCTGCTGCCTCCTTGCCCTTTGAGACACTGTCCTTCCTTAGCTTCCGAGACAGAACACTCTGTTCAGTCCCTCTCCTACTCTCTTAGACACCTGCAATTTCATCTTCACTAGTTTGACTTTCTCTGACAGGTAAATGTGGGCATTCCTTGCAAAGTGCTACCCTCCCCTGGGAATTCATAGCTTACTAGTTTTAGGTGAACACTTCATGCAATTCCATTTCCAATTCCATTCTCTCCTCTGATTTTCAAACTTGCATTTCCAGGTATTTGCAATACGTATCACAATGAATCTTCAATCTACAGTGTAAAATTATAGAACTGGTCCAATCTGAGCTCATAATCCAATCCCCATGTTTCTCCTTTCTCAGCTTCCATGTCTCACCATTAGCATCATTGCCATCTGATGCCCTTCCTGCCTTCCTGTTATCCAAACTCAAAGCTGAGAGACATCTTTGATTTCTTCCTCCTTTTCTTTATATCTAATAAAGCCCTTCACCTCCATTAAGTCCTGTCTACCCCCAAATATCCCTAAAATATAACCCTTTTCTCTAGTGTTTAATTTAGTTCTAGTTTCTTGTTTACTCCTGCTGTCTCACTTATTTTCTAAACTATTAATTGTAATTTCTTACTTCTCTATTCAAACACCTCCAGTGATTCCCTAATGCTTATGGATTAAAGTCCAGGGGCCGTGGGCATTTAAGACCCTGCATAGTGTGGTCCCAGCCTTTACCTACTGCCTTAAGTCTAATTACATCCTGATTTAACTGTTGCCCATCTAGGTTGTTCTGTTATTGCCCCTGAACACAACTGGAAGGTTTCTGCATCCATCCTGTATAGATATTGCTCCCTCTGCCTTGAATATTCTTTTCTTTTTCTCTTACTATACAATTTCTACCTATCCTTAAGATTTAATTCAAATCCCTCCTATTCCATGAGATTTTCTTGTGATACTGTAGCTTTCATTGAGCTCACTCCTATCCTGTAATGTTATTGAGCAATTATTTTGTGCTGGTCACTAGGGCATTTTACTGTTCTTTAGTCCTTCCTGGCTGTCTTATACCACTGGTTATCTCTTTTTAGATTATTTTTATTGGAATATAATTCACGCACCATAAAATGTACTCTATATTCTCAAAGTGGTGCTACTGTGGATCACCACTATATAATTCCAGAATATTTTCATCACCCCCAAACGAAACCTGAATTAATTAGCCATCACTCTCCATTCTCTCCCCCTCACCCTCCCAGCCTCTGGAGACCGTGAATCTACTTTCTTTATGGATTTGCCTTCCATAGGCATTTCTTATCAATGGAATCATACAATATATGGCTTCTTGTACTTAACATGATATTTTCAGGGTTCATCCATACTGTGGAAGGTACTAGTACATCATTCCTTTTGATGGCTGAATAATGTTTCATTATATGGATATGCCATATTTTATTTATCTCTTCATCAGTTTATAGACACTTGGGTTGTTTCTACTTTTTGGCTATTGTAAGTAATGCTCCTATGAACATTTGTATGCAGTTTTCTGTGTGATCATACATTTTTAATTCTCTTGGGCATATACCTATTAGTAGACTACTGGGTTTTATAGTAACTTTACATTTAGCTTTTTGAGGAACTGCCAAATAATTTTTTAAAGCAGCTACACCATTTTATATTGCCACTAGCAATGTATGAGGGTTTCAATTTCCCCAAATCCTCATCAACACTCATTACTTTCTTTTTGATTCTAGCCATCCCCGTGGGTATGATGTAGTATCTCATTGTGGTTTTGATTTGCATCTCCCTAGTGACTAATGACGTTGAGCATCTTTTCATGTGCTTATCGACAATTTGTATATTTTCCCTGGAGAAACATGTATTCAAATCCTTTGCCAATTTTTAGAATTGGGTTATTTGTCTTTGTGTTGTTGAATGTAAACTTTGTTTATACATTCTGTCTACTAGACCCTTATCCAACATGTGATTTGCAATATTTTCTCTCCTTCTGTGGGTTGTGTCTTCACTTTCTTTATAGTACCCTTGGAGGACAAAAGTTTTTAATTTTGATGATGTCCAATTTATTTTTTTCTTTGCTTGCTTGTGGTTTTGGTGTCACTGCTAAGAAACTGTTGTATAATCCAAGGTTACACAGTTTACGCTTACACTTTGTTCTAAGAATTTTATAGTTTTAGCTCTTACATTTAGGCTTCTGATCCATTTTGAGTTAATTTTTGTATATAGTGTGAAGTAATTGTCCAATTTTGTGCTTTTGTGTGTGGCTATCCAGTTTTCTCACCACAGTTTATTGAAAAGATTATTCTTTCCCACTGAATTTTCTTGGACCCCTACTGGTTATCTTTTAATACATCTTTTTTTTGTCATCTCCAATTAGGCACTAAGATTTTTGAGGACAGGGGGCTTCTCTTCTCTTTAGGTAAATCCCTGTGTACTTAACAGCCTTACCCATGGTAGGTCCCTGATGGATACTTTACTGTCTCTCTCTACAACCAGATAGCAAGCTCTAAGAGGAGGGGACTCTCTTAGTTTTGCTCACCAGTAGGGGATCAATAAATACTTTTGGATGAACGAATTAATGATTTCCCAGTGATTAGTTTGTGTCTTACTTTAGGATTTTGGTTTTCTCTTGCAGCAGAAAGCTTACTAGGTGAGACTAACTTACTTACAGCAAGTCACCAAGGGAAGAGGTGAGTGAGGGGCAAATGTGACTCCATAGGATAACCCTAAATTAGCTTTGATTTTGCTGCCATACAATTCCACTGTATTCATTTTATATTGCTTGGTCCTCTTTAGCTCAGAATACACAACCAGGTTTTGAATTAAAGGAAACCCCTTTAAGGATTGCAGACTCAATTTAGGAAAATTTCTGATTTGAACCCTCTCCATCAGTGTTTTAGTTTGTGTACCAAGGATTTAAATAAATCAGATCCATAAATAAACCCATGCTAAATCAATCTGCAGCTGCTATTTCTGTGTATTCGATCTTTGACTATTCTGTTGTCAAAGTATGATAAAAATTAATTTCTTGGTTCTTAATAGGTGCCATTACTTTCTACTGACAGACTTAGATAAAGCTTGAAGTGTGAAGCCACATTTTAAATAAGGAGAAGAGGAAATATGTGTCTTGTTCATGGTTTCAGGAGCTTCAAAAGTGATTTGAAAACAAACAAAAAAAATTTGGAAATACCCTAAGTACCCAATTATAGAGAAATGGCGAATTATTCTATACTGATTCAGTGAAGTGCTAAGTTGCAGCTAAAAATAATACTTATGAAAATTGTATATCAATAAGGAAAAATATTTATGGTATAGTGTTAAGTATAAAAAGCAGATTATATTATGCAGTGATTGCAACTGGGTACAATTATGCAACTTACTGTGAACTAGGCCGATCAAGCATCCTGGTTTGTCACTGGCTCTCTGGGTTTTAGCACTGAACGTCCCCCATCTTGGGAAATCCCTCATTCCTGGGCAAACCGGGGGGCGGGGGGGTCAGTCACCCTACCATGAACAGACTGCCAAAGGGGTAGTTGGGGAGGAAGTTGTAGCCAGGATTATCATGCTTCTTTAACAGTAGATGTTAGCAGTGTCGCATGTTGGAAGGAGTTATGTGAGGTCAGTAAAAATGAATTATTTGAGATCATATAAGTGAATAAAAGAAAATAAAATTCTTAAGAAAACCATGGGTTTGGAGAGGGCTCCTCATATGTATTTCAAAAGTGGAGAAAATAAGATAGAAATAAGATCTTGTCTTTTTTTTTTTTTTTTTTGAAGAAGAAGATCAGCCCTGTGCTAACATCCACCACCAATCCTCCTCTTTTTGCTGGGGAAGACTGGTACTGAGCTAGCATCTGTGCCCATCTTCCTCTACTTTATATGTGGGATGGCTGCCACAGCATGGCTTGACAAGCAGTGCATAGGTCTACACCCAGGATCCAAACTGGCTAAGCCGGTGCCGCTGAGGTGGAACTTGTGAACTTAACTGCTGTGCCACCCGGCTGGCCCCAGGATCTTGTCTTTTTAAAAAATTTTCTCATTAAAATTTTTTATTGAGTCTACTATTGCCACACTTCTTCCCTTTCCTCTAGTTCAAGGCAGGAGAGCCTGCTACATATTTGAGTCACTTTCTGAAGTGCTGAGAGGGAGAGATACATTATTAATGACCTATTCTACAAAAATGTTCCTTGGGAATGTGTGTCTGTAAGAATATACTGACATGAATAGTCGAGGTCCTGACATTTCACAGTTCAAACCCAGATTGGAGTTATGTGAATATGCGCTTAGGGCTATAGGAACCTCCCTTGGTCTGACATTACATGAGGAAAGAAGACTAAGAAAACACCATGTTGGAAACCAGCCATTGCAGACAAGAACACAAATATATTTTTATTCATTTAAAGCTAATTTTGAGGACTTTACATAGACAGAGAAATGTCCTACCTCCTTTTTTCTAATCTCAGGAAATATCTTCCATTGGTAGTCCCTAACAAAGTAGAATTATCACAGGCAGTAGAAAGTACATTGTCTGTACACCTGCTAGAATCTGGTAGCACTCAACATGTAGAAAAGGCTCAAATGTAATTATTAGATTAAAGTGGCATCTTTGTAGGTTAACATTCTTTCCGTGTAGGTACTAGTATCTCTGCCATGAACAGGAATCGAGGCGTAGAGTAGCTGCTGCCTGAGATTTGATGTTGTAACTAATTATTTTCAAGCATGGTCTTCTTTCTAAGAATGTCTATAGCATTCAGTGTTTGCATTATATAGCCTAATAGCTAATTATATATTAATGATGTAAGTAGTTTTCCAAATGTTGTGAATGTCTAACCTGATTTCTGACTCTTGTGTCTCTCTCAACACCTGTTTTGTGCTGATCAGAGAGTAGAGGCTCGATAAAACCTGTTGACTTGGCTCTAGTAGCTTACACAGGCATTGGACAAGCAATATGGTTATTTCGAACATTACTGATTTTCAAACAGTGAGAAGATCTGAGTCTGAAACAAGGCTCTCAAAATTACTAGCTGTGACCATTGAAAAATTCATTTTATTTATTTACAATTTACTTAACCTCTTTGAATCATTTGTAAAATAGAGATAGGGATTTTTTTTCCTGATCATGGAAGATCGAAGGCAATTATTTGATAAAATACTTTGTGAACTGAAAAATATTCTATAAATACAAGTCTTGATTATTATTTGAGATCTGGGGACTCATTGCGGCATTTTGCTTTCATTCTTTCTTCTCTTGCCTAAAGGTTCAAAGTAGGTAGACAATGCAACCAAGAGCCTAGAGCAGGAGTTGGGGAAAGTTAAGACAGATAAAGACATCTCCATGGATAAGCTGTGCTGTTTGTACAATGAAAGGGTTGAGTGTTGGCCACTCAGAGCTTCCCTGATGGGGTGTGGAGGCTCTAAGAATGTGCCACAGTGTCAGGCCTATGGAAAGAGGGATGGAATAGGTTCGTTATTACACCCATTATTATTACTTTTTACTTTCCTGAAGATAATGGTGCAAAAGGGACTCCACCAAAAATTAAGATGTGTAAGGCATTAAAGATAGTTTAGGGATGGCATGAAGCAGTCATTTATCTTTTTCATCAGTACAGAGTCTCCCTGTTGCCGAGGGAAGAAATGAAAAAACTACTACTATTACTATTCCTACAAAGCCTTCTCTAAGGAAAAGGCTCGTGAGAAATCACATTCTGTGGCATTTATTCTGCCTTTTTCAATGTAAAAAAGGTGCCCCAAACAACAAACATGAGGACACAGTCTGCTAAAGTGGCTATAATTGTCTGAACGAGAGAGAGGGAGCTGGTCACTCCACGCAAAGACCAGAGAGAGATGTGGAGGATACAAGCAGAGTGCCTCAAGAAGTGGGCTTAAATGTATCTCTCAGAAGCTATAAACACTAATGCTTAATAAAAGAAAGGAAAAAGAAAACAGAAAAGCTAGTTTAAGGGATGCTATCATTTTCTATTGGTGAGGATTCCTCCTCTTGAGGAGGTTCTGGAAAGTTTGTTTCTGCTGCTGCTGCTGCTTCTTCTTCTTCTTTTTCTTCTTCTTCTTCTTCTTCTTCTTGGACTGGAATAATTTCGATGTCTTCTTCATTCTTTGGTTGGGATGATACTTCAGTCAGCTCAACCACTTCTTCTTTTATTTCAATTGTCTGTTCCTTTTTTTCTTCAGCTGACAAGAGAACTACATTCTAGAACACAAAATTAAACAAGCTTTTCTCAAACTTTACCATTGGCACATTTCTCAACAATCCCTATGAATATTTGTCAAATATCTCCTAGTTTTTATGCTACTCATGTTATTTCCCATATGCCTCCAGATACCAGGATTTATTTCCCATGTGCACAAATTCTTTTCAAATCACTTACCAGAACTCATCTTCAAAGCCAGCAGATACTTGCCAATTTGCCTAGAATCATCATGCAGTATTTGGGAAAGAACACTGCAGTAATAGAGGAATTTAGATTCTAGTTTTGATTTGTCTTTATTGGAAATAATTGGGAAAGTAATTTTCTCTCTAATACTGTTTTCCTCATTGGCAAAACAAAGGAATTAGTGCTGGTTTCTAAATCTAACATTCTATGGTTCTGAAGCAGTTGATAATAGATATATTCCTGAGATATTCATATCTCCCAATTGTGGAGCCTCTGTGAACCTATTGCTTTGGAGGAGGGATTAGATGAAAAGGTGAGATGGGGGTGGAATACTGAGAAACGAAGTGGAAGACCTGGTGGCTTTAATCAGCCTTCAACCTTCAGCCATCCTGCTTTCACACATTAAGAATGGAATCATGAAGTCAAGTTGGATGCCTGAAGTCAAGCAGAACTCGAGGTGAGTAAGAGGATGCACATATTATAAAACTGTATCCTCTATTTAGCCTTTAGACTTGTTTCAAATTTCAAGACATTTTTCCTCATTACTGGTATTTTACCTTTCCAGAAATACGCCAAGACTGTTTTTCATGAAGCTCCCAGTCTCAGAGTCTTATCAGATTACATTCTCCATAAGCGATCTTTTGTAGATGTGATTTTTCTAGAGGGAGGTGTGGACAGAGTGGCTACTACTTACAGCTTTGGGCCTGGAGCACAGTTTTTTCCATTCGTTCTCAACAGTGCCAGCTGCCACAAGTTTCTGGAAGAAGGCAAAGATCAGCATCACTGCAAAAATGCTCTGAAGAACAACAGAAAAATGAGGGTGAAAATGTAATAATGGCTCAAAGAATGTGGTTGATGTTCAGTAAATGACTGTTGGCTAAAATTAAATGATTAAAAGATCAATTCTTCCAGTGAGTAATGACTAACTAAGAATTACTAGTATCTCTATAACCCGAACACTTAGCACAACTCCTGGCACACAACAGTAGTTAATGCTTGCTGCTGATGGAAAGTAAGGAAATAGTAATTAGTTGAAGAATCAATTCTATGTAGGAAAAAGTATGTTGCATCCACCTTTAGGTGGTATGCTATCACAACCAAGAAAACCTCTCCACATTTGGGAGATGCATTTTTTTCCTTCAAATTCTACACTAAAAGCTCCTTGAGGCAAAAGATTTTCATAACAACTTAGGTATTTCTTCACTGTTCATCTTAACAATAAAAAATATTAATACCATCAATAGTAATCATAATAATTAATAATATTTAATAATAACTAATGTTCAAGCAAACACTTATGTATCACTTTCTATGTACTGGACACCATTCTAAGTGTTTTGCATTTATTAATTCATTTATCCCTCAAAACAGCCTTATGACAGAAGTACCGTTACCTTCTCCATTTTAAAGTTAAAGAAATTGAGGCAGAGTGAGGTTAAAATTCTCGCCCAAAGCCATATAGGCAACAAGTAGCAGATGCAGACAGTCTAGATCCAGAGTTGATGATCATAATAAAAATGCCATACCTCCTCCCTGAAAAGAAACCCGACTTTCCACTTACCAAGAACACAGACCGTATGCTCTTACAATATTGAATAGACAGAGTGTTTCTCTCAGCAGGGTTTGCCAATTCACAGTTGTGTATGTTAACATATGGCTCAGAAGGTTTAGTATCTTTCAGACCTTCCCATTTAAAAAAATGGGAAATTGTAATATTAAATATGTCCATGATCAAAAAAATTATTCCAGAAATGGCACCAAAGAGACTCAATGAGTTCATTATCATTTTCCCTTTGACCTGAAACGGAGACATAAAGATTTATTAATTGGGTTTGATTTCCATTTGGAGAATATAAGCTAGGAAGGGATTTCAGACCCCATTCCCCTTACTCACAAAAGTCCTATACCTAAACATGCTAAAGTTCTTCTCTCAGTTATTTTTATTCTCTTTGTTACTATGCAATGTAAACCTGCATCTCCCAGTCCTGTTCCTTTCTCAGGCTTCCCCATCTCATTTTATACCACCACTATCCAATCAGTTCATCAAGAACAAATTCTAGGAGTGATCCCTCACTCTATATCTTGTATCCTTGCACTTCCTTTCACTGCCACTGCCAGCATCCTAGTAGGTGTTCAATAAATATTTGTTGAGTAAATGAAGATAAATGGTATTCAGATTATATCCGTCTGCATGGGAAGTTAGAGAGGAGAAAGAAGGGAGGTCTTCGATCACAATGAGGCAGGATGGCATTATGGGTATAGGAAGGGAAAGAGCAGATAGAACCATCTAGGTCTGTACCATCAAGCAGAAACAGCAGCAAAAACAAAACAACACCTACTCCCTATTGACATAGGTTACAATTAGCCCCAGGGAACCATCTTTCAAAATGCAATTAGAGCTGATGTCTCTGGGTAGCATAGGTAAGATGATGTCAGTGTGAATGTTCTACCTTGCAGGGATGATAAAAGATTGAAACAGGAAAAATATATGTGACGAGTACCATAATGGTATGAGATTCTTGACAATTATTTTAAGACACACATATTTTTATCCCTGGCTTTATGACCTATAGATGGCAAGTCAGTAGGAATGGCTGTATTTGGAGAATAAAACAACTTAATCTTCATGAACAGTGTTTTCCCCCAAAACTGAGTTTGTCAGACCACCCCTAGAAAGGAGCCATCTCAATCCACTCAGGTCCTCACTGATTTTGGAAGTGTCTCAAATTAGTAAGAGCTTAGTAAGTATAAAAAAGTTAGGGGGAAACTTGCTGGTAAGCTCTTGATCCATAGAGAATTGGCAGCTCTTTCTGAGTATGAATGTCTCCCTAGGGGTTATATGAACAAGCCCACTCTAGCTCTGTATAGCCTCTGACGCCCACTTTCATGTGCACTACTCTATTTCATCCTCTTGGACATTTCATATGGTAGCAAGGGCCATTATCTCCATTTATAGGTGGAACTCAGAGGTACATAGAGGTAAACTGACTCACTCAAGGTTACAGCTCAAGGTCAACGAGGACTTGAGTCAATCACAGCATTGATTGGACAGTTTTCCTAAATAGTGGTCTGAGAGAAATGACACAGTTTTCAAAGAGATCTATCAGTCTCACACGACCTTTAATATTCATAAGACCAGAAGCCTGCTTTTCATTGATCTGCCTTTAATGCTGTTTCCGTGGACATTTTTTCAGGTAGATCTCATTTCCAAGTTTTTTATGAATAAAAACACAACAGTATTGTAGAGGATCTTTTGCTTTTTAGGGTTGAGAGAGAACTCAATGCTACTGTGATTCCAAAGGTCTTTAAGGGTCCCTGTTTTCAACTGAAAAAATAGATATTTCTCTGATGTTTGGGAAAGAAGAACATACGATTACTTGCCAAGCTCTTCCTGGGGCTTTTCTCCGCTGCTGCCAGGAGTGATCCAGAAATGATATACTGTAAAAAGAGAGGTGATGGGTGAGGAAGGGTTTGGGAGAGATGGAAGAAGCAGCAGAGAAGGAGAGAAGCAGAGAGGGAGATCGCTTTTTAACATTGAGAACTGGTTGTAAAAAAGCCATCCACAATCCATCTCTCCTTGTTCTGAAAATTTCAATCCTGGACTTATCTTTGTCTTAGCAACTATGAAAGTATAATGGCGATGTAAACATCACTGCCCCATACCAGACCCGGATGGGGTCATAAGCTGGGAAACATGGACATGAAACGGCCATCAGGAGTGCTGCTCTGCTGATAAGCAAAAGGATGTTTATTTGGGATAGGACTGATTTCACCACGTGTAATAGTAACTAAACAGAATTGTAGGGAAGATGGACCAGGTGGGAGCGAGCAGGACGTTTCTTTTCCCTCTTGTTTTCTAAAATGCCATGCTGTACAGTCCAAATGTCTTGTGCCCCTCTACCCTTGCCCAAATTGACTGGAGAGATCCTGCTTTGAACAGTGTTCCTTCCCTGTGTAGATCCATGTACGGCATCTTTCTCTGAATTCACAGGAAGCATGACCACCCACTCTCAACCATGAGATTCATGCTCAATTTAGTCAACCACTTTCCATGACATTACTTTAACCTGATAACTTATTTCCTACCCACATAGGTTCCTCAACACAGAAATAAGCTGGTATATTTCTGTGGAGCTTTTTAGTGTTTTTAGGCTTATTTTTTACTCACCATAATGCCTCCCCAGAGAGGGTACCACAAAGTTACAGAGATGGGTGCATAGACGTTCTTGTGGATCATCAGGAGGCCACCTAGGGCAATGTGGAAGAGCCCATTCATAATCTGGACAGCCTGGGGAGAGAATAGGGCACTGATGGATGAACTGAAATCATCATCAAGTCAGAAAGCCAAGATAGGACCCTGGCCCCTGACCTGGGGCTGTGTAAAATACCCAAAGGAAGTGGTGGAGGTGCCAAGACCTTTGCCTTGTTCGGATCCATTTCCCCACCACCTGGGGCATTTCCTAGGCAGATATGCCTGGGATGCTGGCAATGAACTAAGATGAGAAACCCCTAAATTTGCAAACCTCAAAATGAAAAGGAGGCAGAAGATCACCGTGATAACTTCTCTGATACATCCTTGATTTGGCCCACTGTGTCAGACATAAAGGATTCCTCAGGTTGGATCAAATACTTTCAGGTTGGATTGAATTTTGTGACATACAGCAGCTGCTTCCATAGGCCAGAAAACCCCTGGGATATGAAATGGAGGGCAACTGACTTACCCCCAAGGCCTTAGATTCCCTCATGAAGAAGCTTTGTGTGGGGCCCACCACTGAAGGCATCCTCCTGGACATTCCTTTTTGAATAGGATGTGTGGCAGTAGGGCCTTTCCTAGTCTCTGCTGGGAAAGCCCCACTCATTGAATTTCTGGGTGTTGTCATTTCACTCTCAAAACTCCTAAAAATAAAACAAATAATAAAATGAGGAGAGAGAGGACAGGATTTTTGGCATTCTTGTATCTTGTGCCATGCATCTGAATACTTTTCTTTGTATTCTCTCCATGGGTGTCATTGAGAGTAGACATGGCCTCCTCCTAGTGGCTTTGGCTCTAAGGCCAGGCCCACTGCCATGTTCTGAGACAGGATCCAGAGGGGCCGTCTCAGGCGAGGACATATGGGCCCAGGGGTCCCTGCGAGTATTCTTGGCAGCCATGTTTGGGGAATGCTTCATCTTTGTAGAGAACACCATGCTCATGTATCCGCACGTGCTGCTTGTCTCTCATCCCTGGATGCTTTTCTTGTGCTTTAATACTGGAAAATATATTTTGTATTGACTTGTCCTTGTCCCATTGCTTATCTGCTTTTGTCCATTGTGATGGACGAGAGGCCTCATGACAGATTATTATGAGGACCGTCCTCAGAATCAGGAAAGGCTAATTCTAGTCCTTCTTCTACCTCTAACTCCGTGACCTTGAGTAAATCCCTTCAAGGAGGCTCTCTAAGGTTGTGTATAAGACCATGGCCTCCTGAGTCAAACTGCCCACTTTTGTATCATGATTCTTGTATTCTCTGTGAAACTTTGGGCAAGTTCTTTAAATTCTCTGGGCCTCAAGTTCTTCATTTGTAAAATGGGAATAGTAATATTTCTTGTCTCATAGGGTTGTTATAAGACTTAAATGGGGTGATGGTTTGTGCCTGGCTGGTGTCTTTTCATTCAGGTGTAGCTCAAATGTCAGCTCCTCAGAGAAGCCTTCACTGAACCCTCAACTCACAGCGCATCCTCCAAGTTACTCTCTCCCGCAACACCCCATTTATTTGCCTCGTGGCACTTATCACTGTGGGAAATCACCTTGATTATTTGCCTGCTGGTTTATTGTCTCTCTCCCCACTAGAATGTAAATTCCATCAAAGCAGAGACCTTCTTCTCTCTTGTTCAGTATCTAAAATCATGCCTGAATTTAGTAGTTTAATAAATATTATTGAAGAAATAAATGTATGTAAAGTACCCATATCTGAATAATTATTACCTGTTTTGTTGCTATTCTTTTTTTTCACTCATAGTTCTTTTTTCTTTTTCTTTATTGAGGTCACATTGGTTTATAACATTTCATAAATTTCAGGTGTACATCCTTATATTTTGACCTCTGTATAGACCACATCATGTTCACCACTAAGTGTCTAATTGCCATCCCTCACCGTACAAATGTGCCCCTTTACCCCTTTCACTCTCCCCCTACTTCCCTTCTGGTAACCACCAGTCTGTTCTCTGTATTCATGTGTTTGTTGTTGTTGTTTTGTCTTCTACGTATGAGTGAAATCATACATTGTTTGTCTTTCTACATCTGACTTATTTTGCTTAGCATAATACCCTCAAGGTCCATGCATGTTGTCACAAATGACAAGTTTCATCTTTTTTATGGCTGAGTAGTATTCCATTGTATATATAGATACCACATCTTCTTTAGCTATTCATCCGTCAGTGGGCACTTAGGTTGGTTCCAGGTCTTGTCTATTGTGAATAATGCTGCAGTGAACATAGGGGTGCATACATCTTGTTGAATTATTGTTTTCCTGTTCCCTGGATAAACACCCAGAGGTGGACTAGTTGGATCATATGGTAGTTTTAGTTTCAACTTTTTTTGAGGAATCACCATGCTGTTTGTTGCTATTCTCATTCTTAGTATTATTACCTTTATGAACATTAGTTTCTGTCTTTTCCCATCTGGAAAATGAGAACAATACCCCTTTCACAGACATGCTATGTGAGAAATAAGTTAACAAATGAAAGCAACTAGTACCTAGGAAGAAAGTAGTAAATGCTGTTTATTCTTAGAATTCATGGTTTATTAATTTCTGCAGTTAGTGATTATTACCAAGCTCCTTTCCAGCTCTAACATTTAAAGACTGTCAACGTTCTTCATCTCGTGCTTCCTTTTGGTATTCATGTGTTTATGTCAGTTACTTCCATGAATTCTATTGGGTCTTTCCTGGGCCCTGGAAATCTCTCTGTAGGGACACATCTTTGATCTTGTCTTTATTGACTGTAAGTCATTCATGTAAGGGGCCTTGGAGACGGGGACTGTCTGTCCAGCTCACTTATCTTAGTGAAGTCATGCAGAGCTGGGCACCTGCAGGGATGCTGTAAGACAGGTGCCTGGGAGTCTCCTTGGCCTCACATTTGTACTCACTTCATAGTTACAAAGAGATTTCACATCTGGCGTCTCATTGGAGCCTCACAGAATAGACAAGAGATGAACCATTGGCCCTATTTTGTAGAAAAGGTAACAAGGGCACAGAAAAGTTAGGTAACTTATTCAAAGTTACACAACTTTTAGAGATTTAAGCTGAGGATTTGGGCCTATCTAATGAGGTAATCTATGGTACTAGGCTGCTTTGTCCCGTGCGGGGACTAGGAATTCAGTCTTTTACTTACGAAGCTCTCCCTTCTCCTTCAAATAGAGGTGCTATTTGGATGACTGTAAATCAGTTGCAAATGGAGTATCTGTCGGGGCCACAGGCTGAAATGAAGTGGGGAGCTTTGACTGGGTGCTTCCCACTTGATTTTGCCCGAGCTCTAGATTATCAGATGTCGCGTGGTCTTGGGGATCTGCCTTGCACCACAAACTGCCCCACAAGACCACCAACAAAAGGGAATATATTAATACAGCCCACTAAGGAGTTTACAGACGGATTCTGGTCACCAGGCAGAAGTTTTAGAGCTAGTCAGAACCTCAGAAACCATTCTCTTCATCTGACGGATGAAACTGCAGCCCAGGGAAGGGACATGCTTGTTAAAGCCCTCACAGTTAGTGACAGAGCCAAACTAGAAGGTAGTCGCTGTGGCTCTGAGCCTGGTGCTCTTTCTGCTGCACCCCAGGCTAGACCAGATGGTGACAGGTGTTTACTGAGTACCTACTGTGGGCCGGGATATTGCATACCTAGTTCCAACTCTTCCAACACCTTCCTTAAGTAGTCATTTGGTCATTTGTGCAGATGTGGAAATGGAGGTTCAGGGAGGTTAATTAATTTCCCCATTGTAAGTATGGAGTGGGCTGGGAGTCACCACACTGCTCTCCAGAGGGGGGGTTTTAGTAGAACACTCACTAAAGAGCAAAGGTCTTCAGTAAGCCAGCCAGAAGGAGATGATTGGACTACCCTTGTTTTAATTTCTCCTTCTTCATCAACTGCTTAAGGCTATATCTGTATTGTTGGTGAGATAAACCTTTTACATAAGCAAGTTCTACTCAGGCTGTGTCTGCAATGGCTGATGGCAGTAATGACCATATTTTACTCCGCTGGTAAAATGTCGTCTTGCTTCGGAAACGACATTTCTACAAAGCCTTCAACAAATATTACTATAAACACGAACACACCTGTTTCTATTCTCTACTTTCAATTTTTTATGGGAGTAATCTCTCTAAAATATTTATTTCAATGCCAGGGCATTGTAGACAGACTGGGCAATGAAAAATTTCATTCTATGGGAATATATAAAACTAGACCATATACTCCTGAGGATATTGTAGATTCCTGCATCTTTACTTATCATTAAAAAAAAATGTTCACAATGACTTAAGCATTGCCCAACACACAATTATGCTCAAAGACTTTTTGGTACCTTAGTAGGCATACTGACCACATTGGGCAAAATGTGATAGTAATAGGATTTTATTTCCACTAAACTATATTAAAATCAGGACTCACTTTATCAGGCACTGCCCCATTTTATTACAGCAACTTCTGCAAATCTTTTTTTGATTTTTAAAATGTACTATGGTTTCTGTGTCCATCCACTGAAGAAGAGCTCACAGCTTTATGGGTTTTGGGTTGAGTAATGGCTTTTAGGTCCAATAATTCCATCTTTTACTGAGAAGTTCAAAGCTACCTAGCTTTTGTTTCCTCACATTCCTCCTTTGCCCTCAAAATGGGTTTTTATTTTTATCCTTTCTGGCCCCCTGCACACTCATCTCTGAGGAGGAGTGTTCTTACTTCCTTTCCCTCTGCTTGTATTCCTCAACCCATCTCCTTCCTCTAAGATGTCAGTCCTTCAAAGAAATTGATTCTCGCCTCTCTATTCATGGTGGTATGGAGCAGAAAGAGCTAGTCCCAGCTCTGTTACTGGCCGTTTTTGTGATTTATCTATTCAAAGTATTGTTTTGATAACATGAAATAATTTGCAGTTCATAAAGAACTAAATACTCAAAGAACAATAGTTATTACTGGACTTTTTTTTTTTTTTTTGAGGAAGAGTAGCCCTTAGCTAACATCTGCTGCCAATCTTCCTCTTTTTGCTGAGGAAGCCTGGCCCTGAGCTAACATCTGTGCCCATCTGCCTCTACTTTATATGTGGGGCGCCTGCCACAGCATGGCTTGACAAGCAGTGCATAGGTCCGCACCGGAGATCTGAACCCGCAAACCCCAGGTTACTTAAGTGGAACGTGCAAACGTAACCCTCGCACCACCAGGCCGGCCCCTAGAGCATTTTTTATGATTAAAGTGTGCTGCAGTGTTCCCCAATCCCAAAGCCCCTTCCTTTAATCTAGCGACATCCCAGCCACTGCCCACTCTCCCCTCTCCTTTACCCACAGCTTCTTAAAAGCTGATGGTTCCACTCTCTTCCTCTACTTCCTGACCACCCACCCACCCACTCAACGCTTCACAGCCCATTTCTGCCAGAGCCACTCAACTGAAACTCCTCTCTTCAAGGACCGTGCTGCAGAGTCACTGGCATTTCCCCAGGCCTCATCCCTCAGACTGCTCTATTTTTGTTTCCCCTCTCACCCAATCTGAAAACGTTGGAGCAACGTTTCACTCAGCTCCTTTATCTCCCATATTCCATCACTGGCCAAGTCATCTCGTTTCTTTGGAACATACCTCATCTTGCATGTGCACATTTTTTCTACTTTCAGTGTCACCCCATGAGTTTGACTCTCATTTCCTCTCCTGGTTTAAGCCCAAAAATGGTGCTTTTCTGCCTTCAGTCTTTCTCTTTTCTAATCCATCCTCCATAAGGCTGCTAGGTCAGACTCCCTAAATCACTGACTTAAGTCATGCTCTTCCTGAGTCTGAACTTTCTCTGATCTGTCCTTGCCTTTTGGAGAAACCCTTCACCTGGCTCCTCCTGCCCTTCACAGGTCAGCTCTACATAACTTCTGAAGCTTGTATCCCACTGTTCCCCACCAGGGCCCTGGTCTGGACATGCCTCCTGCTCTCTTCTCTGAACCCCCTCCGTTGAAATGCTCTTCCTCCCACCTCTTCACTTTCAAACTCCCTGTTAGATATTCACATCACCTGAGGCTGTTCCTGTTCTCCTCACCTGATGGCAGGACTTCTTCAAAGCCCAAGGCCCTTTGCATTCCTTACTTGTCATCAGCTGTTTTCTTTCTATGTCATATTGTAACTACTTCTCTAATGGGCTGTAAATTCCCAAAGGGAAAGTTTTACCAGGATTACATAGGGCACCTGTGTTCTACATACTTTGAGCTCAAAAAACATTAAACTGAGCTGCCTCCTCCGGGCAGGTGTACAAATGCTCAGGATGTCAGACCAAAAGGGGACAATTTCACCTCACCTGAGGATCAGTGAGATCATCTTATGGGAAATGATCTCATTTTGTGGGATCATTTTAAGGGAAACAAGGAAAGGGAATCACATTATATACTACTTTCAGGAAACAATTGTAACAGGGTTAAAATTCACCTTTGTTCTCTGTTATTGAAGCCTCCTCGTCTCCAGTGCCCACTCTCACTCTAGGTTTCTGTGATAGAGTTGAGGCAAGATTTTGTGCTCAATTTGGTGCCCACTAATCCCCACCAGAAAATGTGAGCAGCCTGTGAGTCTTAACAACATCTAGGGGTATTTCCATTTAGTGGGGTGTCTTTGAAAACAAAAGCAGTTAAAGGAAGAGGAATGGAGTTATTTTCACTATAGCCGTGACTGATTATTTCTTATTTGGTACCAGGTGGTTCTAAGAGCTTTGGGATTTGAGCTCATTTAATCTTCCTAGTGCCATGGCTATTACCACTGTCCCCCTTTTATAGATGAGGAAGCTGAGGAACATAGAGGTTTAGTAACTTGTGGAAGGTTATATGGCTTGTGAGTGATGGAGCCCAGCAGCTTAGTAACCATGCTTTAATCTACATGCGGTAATCTGCTACCTTTGTAGAATGACTCACAGTTGATTGGCCAGGGTCATTCCTGAGAGAGAGTGGTTAAGGGGTGGGTGGGCAGCAAGCCTTGGTATCATCCCTCCTCAGATCATCACACTATCAGAAAACCTGACCAGAGAAGCTGTGGAATCACAGCCCAGAATCTCCAGTCTTCAAAACCATCCCATGCCTTATCCATCCATCACTCCCTTTTAGTCATTTAAACAAAGCAAATTGATTCCTTACCTGAGTCTCCAAGGCCTTGGGGCTCAAGGGTTGTTTTGGACGCCTGCTGCTGTGTTCACTTCTGCTGCTTGTTTCTCAAGTACACAGAGGGTGAGTGAGATGGGCCCGGGCCTGGGATCTCTGATAGATACCAGGTGACAGGAAATCAGCGGCTTCTGCTGCCTTGGGCTTTGCCCCAATTACTTGGGTTTAAAACACACTCATCAGAGCTGAAGGATATACAAAAAAGTTTCTGCCTTACCAGGAGGTTTCACTTCTTGAAAAAGACCCCAGGGGACTGCCTGGCGTACTTCACACTACCTTAATTAGAAGAATTTTGCAGCCCCCACCCGGTAAGCAGGTGTTGATGGTGGGTCCCCAAGGGCACGTAGGGCTCTAGAAATTCTCCAAAGATGGGCTGTTAGGACTTTTACCTTTTTACTTCACTTTTACGAGAGGGTAGGTGGGAAGGAGGCGTCTATGCAGAGAGACTGAAGGATCATCAAGCCCATCCACCTGGGAGTGTTGTATGTATCGGTCTCCAGATATTGTCCTCATTTGTGCACACTAGGGTTCTAGTGGGACCATGTATATTTTGTGTCAGATTTAGTAGAAATCGCCTTAAAATATACTTTGATGCTGTAGAACACATGCCCAGAAGCTTGAGGTGAGAATTCCATATTTTGGGATATAAATTAAAGTAGCACTATTACCTACAAACCCACCTTTTCCTACCGTCTTTCTCGTTCCCTTGTATCCTCTCTTTTCAGTCTGGTCTGGAGCTGTGTGACCATCAAGTGCAATGTAGATCAAGTGAGCAAATGGAGGAAGCTGGTGGCCAGGGATGTGTAAACACTTGGGAGATGAATCAAAGTTTTGCCCAAAGAGATTATACCTCCTGCCCCCACCATATGCAAGCTTTATGTTCATATTTTGGGTTTTTCCTTACTTTTTAATTTCCTTGTCCATTCCTGTATTTCATCAGAGATCCAGGGCTGTAGTTAGGTAATTATTTGTTTGCCTAATTTATAAAGATTTTATTTTTCCTTTTTCTCACAAATCCCCATTGTACACAGCTGTGTATTTTTTTGTTTTAGTTGTGGGTCCTTCTAGTTGTGGCATGTGGGACACTGCCTCAGCATGGCCTGACGAGTGGCGCCATGTCGGCACCCAGGATTCGAACCGGCGAAACCCTGGGCCGCCGAAGCTGAGCTGGTGAACTTAACCACTCAGCCACAGGGCTGGCCCCTGTTTGCCTAATCTAAAGGACTGACATATGGCAGCTCTATTGATGAATCTGAGATTAATTCATATCTTCTCTCTCTCTCTCCCCCTCCCCCCTCACTCTCTCTCTTCTCTTCTCTTCTCTGTTTCTCCCTCTGCCTCTTTTTTCCTTAAGATGGTTTGGAATCATAGGGTTAGAACCAATGGGTAGAAGCAGTTCTGGAGACACTGATTTTGGTGTAATATAAAAAGATGCTATCTCCCACCACTAGAGCACTTCATTAGTGGAACAGGCTACCATTTGAATAGAGAACTTGCTGCCATCAAGAATGTGCAAGTGAAAACTGTGCAGTCACCTCTCATCGATGCTATAGGGAGGAGAGGAGTGGAAACATAAGCTCCACCAACCATTTAAGATTCTGGTTGTGGGTTTATGAGTATGAGTATGCTAAAGGGCTTGAGTGGTTGGTGACAGGAAGGCCAATTACTTGGGGTCTGAGTTGTGGATGATTGTGAGGCCTGAGGTTTGAGTCCAGGAGGACGGCTGGTTAGAGGTGTGTGTCTTCATTTTAGTGAGCGTGGGAGCAGGGTCAGGACTTGGCAAATGTATGGCATTGTTGAGGCTTGGATTGAAATCGCACAACCTGATTTTTGGTATCCTTTTCTGGCATGTAGGCCCTGTTTTTCCCAAGTCTGTCTGGGGTGGTTTGCTACTCTGATTTTTGTGGCCGGCGCGATCACTTAGGTGGCTCTCTGTGTGATTTCTCCTGAATAAACTTGAATTTGAATGTATATAAATAAATAAACTTTCATTTTGTCTTTGCTGGTTTGGATCAATTGACCTTTCAGCTGTTGAGTGTGTTGAAATCTTACTACAATTTGCATTTGTCAGTAGCACTTTCTTTGTTCTATTATTATTTTTTTCTCTGTAATGTTTGAGGGCATTTTATCAGATCTATTACGTGTTTAAAATTTCTCTCTCTGAATTAAACTTCTTGTCTTTGTCTAGTGGCCTCCTTGCTCCCAAATGATGATCTCTTTCTTCAAGTCTACATAAAAGCTTAGTAACTCAACTTTTAATTACTTAATATTTGCCTGATAGGAATTTTTATTTTTTTATTTCTACTTCCTAGCACTCTGATTTTATTTTTTCTGCTTAAAGCATTTTGCCTCTCTTACAAAAACTACATTCTAGATCATAATTACTTGTGTGTTTGCCCTATACTGCCATTGGTCTATATGTCCCTTGAAAGCAGGGCTGGTTTTTCTGATTGCTGGGTTCTCCACAGTGCTGTGAGAAATAATGGTTCTGCTTTGGTTTGTTTACCCGTCCAGATGGTTATCACAATGCTGTCCAGTATCAGGAAGTAATGTTAGGGTGTGCTCCCAGTTGCTCAGCAAGGCATTGGCACCCAGAATTATCTGGTGTTGGAAGGTGTTGGTTTCACAGAATTGGTAAGGGTGATGCGGGGTCCCTCAGAGGTGAAATTAAAGTTGCTATTGCAAATAGAACTTGGTTACAAGCTGGAAAATCCCCATGTTGTCCTTAATAAATAATTAATACTAAGGAAAATATAAATTTGAGTACTTAGCTTTGTAGTTTATGAGGCCTTCTTTCTTTTCTGAGGGACTACCTTACATTCTTTTTTATTTTAAGGAAGCTCACTTTTTTTTTTTTAAAGATTGGCACCTGAGCTAACATCTGTTGCCAATCTTCTCTTTTTTTTTTTTTTTGTTCTCCCCAAAGTCCCCCAGTAGATAGTTGTATATTCTAGTTGTGGGTCCTTCTGATTGTGCTGTGTGGGACGGCTCCTCAGCATGGCCTGATGAGCGCTGCCATGTTCGTGCCCAGGATCCAACTGGTGAAACCCTGGGCTGCTGAAGCGGAGCACATGAACTTAACCACTCGGCCACGGGGCCAGCCCTACCTGACATTCTTAACAGTTAGGAAAGTAACATTAGTTGAATACCTACTTATATGCCAAGCACTGTCCAGTTAACACCTTTAATATTGAATCTATTTTATAATTGTGGAAACTAAAGTGCAGGAAATGGGGAAACTGGCCCAAAGTAACATAGTAAGTGATAGAATGTGATGTTTAGGAAGCAGGAAAACCTCAATTATAAGTTTAAAAGAAAACCTACCATTTACTAAGTGATTTTTAAGTTCCAGGCACTGATAGATCAGTTCACATGTTTTACTTAAGGCTCACGGTAAGCCCATTAGATAGGTCTGATTATTGCATCTTTGGGAATTTAAAGCTCACAAAGGTTAAATCGTTTATTCAAGTCACTCAGCTTTAAATGGCAAAACTGACATTTAAACCCACTTTAAAGCCCCTGCCGGGTGACGGGGCCTCAAGTCACTCAGCTATAAATGGCAAAACTGACATTTAAACCTAGGTGTGACTTTAAAGCCCCTGCTGGTAGGTGACAGCTCCTCTCACCCTTAAATAGATCTCAAACCGCACACGTCTGAACCTCACTCAGTCGCCAACTATTTTTTCATCAGAACCTCACTCCACTGGAAATAAATATTTAAAAATAAATAAAACATTTTTCATCAGAACCTCTCTCTCCATCTTCTGCCCCCACACATACACCTATCGGCCTTTCTCCTTCCAGCTTCTGGAAGAAATGAAAGCCTGATAGTTTATTTCTTGGAGTATGCTAAGTTTTCCTACGCCAAAAGAAGCAGAGGATAATGGGATTCGGAGTGAGGAATCTTCATTCAAATCCTGGTTCTAAATCATACTCCCTTTTGTGGTCACAGAAAAGTTAAGCAGTTTGAGCTTCAGTTTTCCTATCTGTGGCATAAGCTAGTTATACCCATCTCAGAGGGCTGTTGTGACAATCAATGAGATGGTAGAAGTAAGATCTCTAAAACTCAGCAAGTATTGTCAGTGGAATGCAATATAATATAAGGCAGCTGTTATCCAAGCAAGGTATGGGAATCTCCTGGAGTCCTTGAGACCCTTTTAGGGGTCTGTGACCTGAAAACAATTTTCATAATAATACTAAGACCTTATTTCTCCTTTCCACAAGTTTACAGTGCTATTCTGTCCAAGCTACAGAATGTGAGATATCACAAAGATTGAATGCAAGAGCAGTTGAGAGAATCCAGTTGTCTTCCATTAAGCTGGAGACAAACAGTGGTTTCCTAACTTTGCTCTGCATTGGGAAAACCTGGAAATCTTTAAAAAAATATCAAGGCCAAGCTCTCACCTCATTCTGATTTAAATTGGTGTATGGTGGTATGTGGTGGGCTAGGGAAGGGGACAGGTTTATAAAAGTTTTTCAGGTGATTTGAATGTGTAGTAAAGTTAAATGGAGATTTGTTTTTCAATGGATATAAAGTTTTTGTTATGCAAGATGACTAAGTTCTAGAGATCTGCTGTAAAAAAGTACTTACAGTTAATATGGTATTGTGCACTTTAGAATATGTTAAGAGGATAGGTCTCATGTTAAGTGTTCTTACCAAAAAACAGAAACAAAACCCCACAAAAGAACACAAGGAAATCTTTGGAGGTGATGGATATGCTTAGTACCTCGGTTATGGTGATGGTATCAGGGGCGTATGCCTAAATTAAGTGTGTGCAATTCTTTTGTATGTAAACTATAACTCGATAAAGCTAATAAAAAGAAAGTTAAGTAACCTAAAAAAAGAAATTTGCAAAAATATATATCAGTGCGACTGTCTGTACTAAGTTTTTTATTTGGAAAATATAGTGGTTTTAATAAAAATGTCATTTATATTAATGTGTAATCAGTCTTCAATAATATTTAAGAGTATAAAGGAGTTCTGAGACCTAAAGTTTAAGGGACCTTGGTATGTTGCTTATGGGAATTAAGACCTTGGGCTCTGGAGCCAGACAGTCTGCTGATATCATGGCTCTGCCAATGCGAAATTTGCGATCTCGGGCACATTACTTACTCTCTCTGTGCTTCAGCTTCTTTGTCTGTAAAATGAGCATAATAATACAATTTACCTCCTAGAAGTTTTGTGAGATTAAATGAGTAACACAAATAAGATTCTTAGCATGGTGTCTGGAACATTGTAGTGGCTTTCATCAATATTTGCCCCCATTGTTGTTCACTATTGTAGTATTGTAAGTGGCTAACATTGATGATCTCTCAGGATCGATGTAAAATTTGTGGGCCAAGCCATTATTTCAACCAAGCTATCTTTCCACACGACAATGGAGTAGGAGCCAATAGGTGGTGTCTCTTGGAGAAATCATCAGGGGATGTCATGGACCTGGTCACTCCACCCCTTGGGCTTTGATTCATTTCTCTGTACAGTGGCAACACTGCATTGCTGTCCTTTAGTTCAGTGAATGCATGACTAAGAGAGGAAGTGACACGTAGGTGACCATGTGATTTGGTGAGAGGAGGAGACCACATTGCAGAGAGGCATGATGTGTTTCATCAGCCAAATGTTCCCAGACCCCATTCCCTTGAGTTGCTCCCTTTTGCTTCCAAGAGTTGCCAGCCTTAAGATTCTGTGTTCCTTTTGGCTTTTCCTCACAAGCATAATTCATCTCTCAATAATATTATAACACATCTTTATTCTCACAGAGCTATTTAACATCATGCCTCAGAATCACAACAGTCAAGGTTGCTCTTCGAAATTGAGAAAGACAGAGCAATGAGTAATTCCATAATGCTGAAGGCCATCAACATAGTCAAAATTCCCTGTAACAGAAGAAGAAAAAAAAATGAAGAGTTATACTATTAGCACGATAATGGATTTTCTGATGACAATGAGGTAGCAATGCCCAGGTAAGAAAAGCTCTCCCACATGTCTCAGGTGTAGCTGATGCTTAGGAAGCAAATTAGGAGAGGATCATGAGAATATATAGCTTTTGTGTGTGTGTGTGTGTGTGTGTGAGGAAGATTGGCCCTGAGCTAACATCTCTGCCAATCTTCCTCTATTTTTTCGTATGTGGGATATCGCCGTAGCATGGCCCAATGAATGGTGTATAGGTCTGTACCCAGGATCTGAACCCGTGAACCCAGGGACCCTGAAGCAGAGCGTGTGAACCAAACCAGTATGGCTCTGGGCCAGCCCCCTGTACGGCTATTTTAGCATAGCGCAGCACAGTACAGCACGGCATGGCACAGCACAGCACGTAATGGCACAGCATAGCGTATTATTTTCTTAGAGAATGTCATACAAAAATAATCCACTTTCTAAATTATGTTTAGGAAATACTCCATTTCCTAAATATATAAAATACAAAGAAATAATATTAAAAAAGTAGTCTGTTGAAGGAGAAAGAAAGTTAAGCGTCAGGAAATAGAAGCAAAAATATAAAAGAAAATAAAAAGGAAGAAAAAATTACAGGCCCAGAAAAAGAGGAACATGCAGAAGAAGACACATAGAAAGAAGCATAGGCTAATAGTACCATCTTGTGTTCTTTTTATCACCGCTAAAGACCTTTCAGATGTTTTGTATCTTGGCAAGTGAGAGCATAAATCGGGATACGCACTTTGTTTGTAGCCCAGAGGCTGGGCGCACCACTGTTTTGCTGGTGAAGGTTTGGAGAGATTAATATGTTAACATTCTGTTCTACAACCAATTTGTCTACATGCTTTGACTATAGGTTGAAAAACTGTTTATTTTAGAGTCACATGGTTTTTAATGGCATCATCAAATCTCATGGCCTCATTGCCATAATTTGTTTATTCTTTAGTGACAGGAAATAATTTTCTTCTTTTCTTTTCTCTCTTTTTCTTTTTGATCACTCTGAACAATGCTTCAGTAAGCATCCTTATACACATAGCCTTATATGTAGGTGGTTTAATGACTGTGGGGCTAGCTACCTGCGTTAAATTATGCCTATCTTTCATATAAGTAAATGTCTCCTTGCTTTCCAAAATGTTAGTAACATTTCACATTTCTACCCCTGATAGACAAGAGCATCCTTTTCACCATTTCTCTGCCAATGATAATTTTTTATCATTAAAAAGTTTTTAATTTATCATTAAAACTCTTTAATTTTTGCCATTCTAATGATAAACCTTAGTCCATTGTTAATTTAATTGGAATTTCCCTGACTTCTGGTGAATTTGAGCATCACTCTATGAGTATATTTGGCCACTAGATTTGCATTTTTGTATATTCCTTCCTCATAATCTTTGTCTATTTTTTTTATTGTGTTCTTGACCTTTTTTTTTTTTCAGGAAGATTAGCCCTGAGCTAACATCTGCCACCAAGCCTCCTCTTTTTACTTGAGGAAGATTGGCCCTGAGCTAACATCTGTGCCCATCCTTCTCTATTTTATATGTGGGACGCCTGCCCCAGCATGGCTTGATAAACGGTGCACAGGTCCGTGCCCAGGATCTGAACTGGCGAAACCCGGGCCACTGAAACAGAGTGTGTGAACTAAACCGCTATGCCACCAGGCCGGCCCCAATGTGTTCTTGACTTTTTGTCAGTTATGTTTGCTCTTTTGTATATAAAATCATTAAAACTTTGCTGTTATCTGCTTTAAAAATATTTTTCCAATCCTTTTACCATTCTGGAGTTTATACGAATGTATATATATATATATATATATATATATATATATATATATATATATATTTTACCTTTTTACTTTCCAGATCAAGATATACTGTATGTATCCATCACCCCAGTAAGTTCTCTTCTGTGCCGTCCCAGTCACTCCCCCTACTCCATCCACAGGCAACCACTATTCTGATGTCTAACACCATTTATTAAATTTGCCTGTTCATTTTTGTATTTGAATTCAGTGGTTTAATTTAGAGATTGAAATTTGTCCGTGTCGTTGCATGTATCAGTAGGTTGTTCCATTTTTATTGCTAAAGAGTATTCTGTTGCTTGAATAATCACAGTTTGCTTAGCTACTCTGTTATTGATAGGCACTTGAATTGTTTCTCGTTTTTAACAATTATGAATAAATTTGATATGCACCTTCTTGTATGTATTGCTGAGATATATAATAGGTCTATGCTTAATTTTGTTAAAAACTGCCAAATAGTTTCACAAGATGGTTGAACCATTTTACACTCAAGCCAAAAATGTATAAGGATTCCAGTTGCTTCACATTCCTGTCAACACTTGGTTTTGCCAGTCCTTTTAATTAAAGTCATTCTGGTATGCACGCAGTAGTATCTTGTTGTGATTTTAATTTGCATTTCTAGTAACTAATAATGTTGAGCACATTTTTTACATGCTCACTAGCCATTCGTATATCTTTGTGAAGTGCTTGTTCAAGTCTGACTCATTTTTAAAAATCTTTTTATTATTGACTTTTGGGAGTGCTTAATATATTCTGTATATGGGTCCTCTGTTAGATATATGTATTGAGGAGATTTTCTCCCATCTTGTGCCTTGTCTTTTCACTTACTTTTTTAAAAAATTGATATAACTGACATATAACATTGTGTAAGTTTAAGGTGAACAACTTGTTGATATGATACATTTATATTGCAATATGATTACTACTCTACAATGTTCATTAGCTAACACCTTCATTGTCACATAACTGCCATTTTTTTTTTGTAGTGAGAACATTTAGGATCTAATCTCTTAGCAACATTTAAGTGTAAGTAATATAGGATTATTAACTATAATAAGAATGCTGTGCATTAGATCTCCAAAATTTATTCATCTTCTAACTGAAAGTTTATGCCTTTGACCAACATCTCCTCAAATCCCTCACCCACTAGCCTCTGGTAACTGCCATTGTACTCTGTTTCTACGAATCTGGCTTTTCTTAGATTCCATGTGTAAGTGATATTGGATAGTATTTGTCCTTCTCCATCTGACTTATCTCGCTTAGCATAATGTCCTCAAGGTCCATCCGTGTTTTTGCAAATGGCAGGATTTCATTCTTTCTCATGGTTGACTAATATTCCATTGTATATATATATACCACATTTTCTTTATCCATTCACCCATCAATGGAAACTTATGTTGTTTCCATGGCTTGACTATTGTAAATAATGCTGTAATGACCATGAAGGTACACATATCTTTTCGAGTTAATGTTTTTGTTTCCTTCACATAAATACCCAGAAGTGGAATTGTTGGATCATATGGTAGTCCTATTTTTTATTTTTTGAGGAACCTCCATACTGTTTTCCATAGCAGTTGCACCAATTTACATTCCCACCAACAGTGTACAAGAGTTCCCTTTTCTCCACATCCTCAACAACCCTTGTTATTTTTTGTCTTTTTGATAATAGCCATTCTAAGAGATGTGAAATGATCTCATTGTGGTTTTAATTTGTGTTTTCCTGATGATTCATGATGTTGAACATCTTTTAATGTACCTGTTGACCATCTGTATGTCTTCTTTAGGAAAATGTCTATTCAGATCCTCTGCCCATTTTTAATTGGATTGGTTTTTTGCATTGAGTTGTGTAAGTTCTTTATACATTTTATATGTTAACTTTTTTCAGATATTTGATTTGCAAAATCTTTTCCCAATCCATAGATTGCCTTTTCATTTTGCTGATGTTTCCTTTCCTGTGCAGAAGGTTTTTAGTTTGGTGTAGTCCCACTTATTTTTGGTTCTGTTGCATTTGCTTTTGATGTCAAATGCAAAAAATCATTGCCATGACCTGTGTCAAGGAGCTTACCACCTATGTTGTCCTCCAGGAGTTTTATGATTTCAAGTTTTAAGTTCAAGTTTTTAATCCATTTTGAGTTGATTTTTGTGTCTGGTGTAAGATGCTGAGCCAGTTTCATTCTTTTGCATGTGGCTGTCAAGTTTTCCCAATACCACTTATTGAAGAGACATTCTAGGTCCATGGATCAGACGACTTAGTATGCTAAGATATCAGTACTCCTCATAACTGGTCTATAGGCTCAATGTAATCCCTATAAAGATCCCAGATGGCTTTTTTCCCCCAGAAATTGTCTGGATGAGCCTAAAATTCATATGGATATGCAAGAACCCATAACAGCCAAAACAATCCTGAAAAAGAACAAATTTGGGGAACTTGAAGTCCCCATTTCCAAAACTTACTACAAAGCTAGAGTAATCAGACAGAGTGGTTCTGGCACCAAGATAGACATATAGATTAATAGAATAGAATTGAGAGTCTAGAATAAACCCTTACATTTATGCTCAATTGATTTTCATCAAGTGTGCCATGGAAATAAAATAGGTTAAAAAATAATCTTTTCAACAAATGGTGCTTGGATAGCATGCAAAATAATGAAGTTGTACCCTTTCCTCACAGCATATACAAAAATTAACTCAAAACGGATCATATAGCTAAATATAAGGCTTGAAACAATAAAACTCTTAGAAGAAAACATAGGAATACATCTTCATGACCTTGAGTTAAGCAGTGGTTTCTTAGATACAACACCAAAAGCACAAGCAAGAAAAGAGAAAATAGATAAACTTGACTTCATCTAAATTAAGAACTTTTGCTTTACAAAGAGTGAACTTTAATGCATGCAAATTAAAAAAAAAAAAAACTTTAGATGATCCAGGAACCGCAGAGTGTAAAGCAGACTGTGACAAAATAATCTAATAGTATTACAAATATATGAAATAAGCTCACTGAAGAGGATTGGGGTGGGGGAAGCTGCTTATTGAAGTTACTTTGAAAGGAATGGAATCTGTAAGAGTAAATGCAAAAGGAACTGTTCATAAGCACTGTTTTCCATGGAGTTATCAGTTAAATATAATGGATATATTTACTATTCATAAGTTGTTTCCCACAGAGGTATCAGTTAACAATTCTGACACTACTGTACGTGTATGAACTGTAATTGAGACACTAAGTAAATGGATGGAGGATGGTGGGTGTCAGACTCCTCACTGTTGGAGGGGAAGCTTTCAGATAACCAATGAGGCAGGCTAAAATGATCCATATAGTAATGGACTAGAGTTGTAGACATCATTATGAAACTCATGCCCAGACTAATGTAGATAGTGATGGATACATAAAGAAGTATTTATAGCTATGTGTATGTACATGGGTTAGGAGACACATATATTTCCTTGCTCTATCAGCTGAGAGGGTCTAAGAAACAGTGGCATTCCAGTAGCAACAAGTACACCTAGTCCCCATTTCTTGGTTTCTAATACCGCTCTCCAACAAAAGGAACTAGGGCTCCTTGGAGAAATGGCCTATCTTAGGCCTAGGGCAGGAGAGATACAAGAGGAATCTGGAGTATCTTGTAGTGCTAGAAAGTGAGGAAATGCAAAGACAGACAAACGACCCCACCTCCACACACACAATATAGGGATATGTCAGAGGATTACAGGAGCCAACTGAAAGAGGTCCCAATGGCTAAAATTGAATAATTTGCACTACAAAATAATACTTTTAGATTGTAATCCAAAGTATAAAATAAATACCCATAAATTTGTATGATTGAGTCAATAAGTTATAGAGGAAGAATAGGCAAATCTCCCATTTAGAAGAATTTCAAATAATTTACTTACACTCTATCCTGAAGGAGTTGGAGCCTAACTCCCTCTAACTGTTGGTTGTACATAGTGACCTCACTCCGAAGACTAGTATGTACAGAAAGGGGGAAAAACAACTTGATACACAGATGAATTCAGTATATGAAAATTCATCAAGCTACGTACTTATTCTTAAATTTTAAAAAGTTGTAAAAATATGTCGAACACATCAACATTATATCTGTCTTTTCCTGTAGAAGTCCTCATACAAAGGCTTCCAGGAAAAGCTATTGATCATATGAACTAATTTAAAAAATTTTCTTAGTTTTAATTCTCAGTAGTATTTCAAAAAGATGAATATAGAGAAGGGCATATATAAAGGTTCAAGGGATAAAGTTAGTCAAAGGGTGATCTAGGTAGGGATTGGTCAGATTTTGTAAACTAAAACAGCAACCTTATCTTTGAAATACATTTGAAGAATTATATGGGTCAAGATTAGAAAATGTCAAAAAAGTTTGAGCCTAGAAAGTTTATTTTGAACATAAGGATAGACCAACACCCGGAGGCCCCATCATACTTCCTTCCAGTTATTATTTCTCCCAAGGTAACCTGTATTCTAATGGCCTATTTCTTGAAGATAATCTGCCTTTTTTCACTAGTTGCTTTGAAATTTTCTCTGTCTTTTGTTTTCTGCATTTTCTGTGTAATGGGTCTAGGTGTTTGGGATTCAGTTGACTTAGCATATGTGGGCTAATGCTTTTCATTGATCTAAAAATCTATTGTCATTTTTCTCTTTCTCATTTTCTGTCTGTCTATAATTCCAGCCAAGTTTATGTTAGACTTTTCCACTGTATATTTCATATCTCTTACCCTCTCTTCTGGATTCCCTTTCTCCATGAAATAGGATCCATTCTCCTCTATCTAGTGTGCAGTATCAAACATGATACCAAATTCGGTAGGAGTTTTGTGAGACTATTGGGTGTTTCCCCCCCGAGAGCCTTTGGTTTTGCTTTAGTCAGGTGCTAGGGCACCAAATACCAAGACCAAATTCATGTCTTGAGCATTCTTGGCTCACCCAGTTTGTGTCTACCAAGGTTAAAACTCCAGTGGGAGTGATGGGTGGAGGAGGTTGTCAGGAAGTCTGTCAGGTCTGTCATGTGGCCACAATTTCTCAAGGACTTCTCTCTTTATTTTTTCACTCCGGTCAGTTATTTGTCTCTGCTATTATGGGCCAGAGTACTTTGTATGTCTTTTTGCCCTTACCTGAAGAATGTCGTAGTCTGTCAAGGACCTAGTTAAATGTGGAGAAAATCTCTTCTAAGTCTTCCCACTTTGAGTGGATTCTGGGCTTTGGCTTCTTTCTCCTTCATTAAACTTAGGCTGGAAATCAGATTCCAAATGGACAACACTGGAAAATGGACTGGAGGTATAAGCAGCTTGGTTGGTCTTTGGCGTTCCATTGAGAGATTTCAGGTTAGGCTTTCATCTAAAAGTTGATCTAGGAATTCCAATTGACTTTTCAGCTCTTCAATGCTTTTAAGCTGTTTTAAAATTTTTTTAATGTAGCTTTTTCTTTGTCTTCAAAGGAGAGTTGAACCAAATAGCCCAATTCACTACTACCAAAAACAATCTATTTTTTCTCTTCTCCCCTGCCTTCTGTGGTCCTAGTACATCCAATGCTCAATATTTCTTAGATTCTGCCTGATGAAATATTTTGCTTCTATTAGGACTCCTTTTTCCTTAGGTGCTTAGTTTTCAGCTGTCTCAGTGGTTTTTTGACGGGTCTTGTTGACTATTTTTTTCTCTTCTTGTAGATTCATGTCCTTTACATTTCTTTACACTAATTTTAGTGGTATTTTGGAAATAGAAATAAATGCCTGTTTTCAATCTACTATGTTTTATCGGAAGTCCAATCTAAATATTAAAAACAAAACAAAACCACAAAAAGACTCCACTCATGATTCTAATGTAATCTAAGACTATGAGCTACCACCATACTTCTATACCTGTAGTTTTCTTTTAGTATATCACTTTGTCTTTTATATAATGCTCATTAGTGTAGATGTTTTATCTCCTCTACTCATCTATGAATTCCTAAAGGTGGGGGTTATAATGTGTTTATTTTTCTATTCCACAATGCCTGGTATAACGTCCATCAGATGCTGATTTCTGTAAATGTTTGTGAATAAAAGAAAATACATGTGTCCACAACATTATTTGGATGGTGCTGATTGGACACTAATACATCTTTAGGATTAAACCCATCACTCCTCACCCTAAAAATGGAGCGTACTTACAATGAATAGGGTGGTAACAGGTTGACATTGACTCACTTCTTCAGAATAGCCACAAAAGTAGTGTTGATCTAGAATGAAGCCAAATGTGAGAAGAATGATTCCAGCAGTTGCTGCCAGGGCACTAAGAAAATTCATTATTCGACTCCTTGCCACCTGAAAGAAAATGAGAACATAACACAATGACTCAGGCCCAGCCTGAGTTTGTAGACAAAGCAACGGATGGGGAGACTGGAGAGCAGGGCTGTTGTCAAAGCATTGCAACGCCTCAAAGCATCTGTGTGATCTTATGTGTCGCTTCACCTCTTTGGGCTTCAGGCCCTTATCCACAGGATAAGGGAATCTAGTGAAGTTTTAATAACCCTTCCATACCCCACAATTTGTGCTTAAGTTAACTCTCATTCAGTTGGAGGGAGGGATGCAAACTGGACAAAAGACGTACTTAGAGGTAGCCACACTGTGTTGCATTTTGATGCTCTAGTAGAAGTCATGACCTATTTACATTTTTGTTTTATGACTCTGTTTAGCTAAACATTGTATTTCTTTGCAATTTTTATTTCTTCCTAAAACTACAAAACTAAGGAGATGGCCTTTGCTGAAAATAATTTATTGGCTTATTAATTAATATCTCATATCTTTGATTCCTTAAGAAAAGTAAAAATATTCTACTTATAATTCATCTGCAAGGTAAAAATTTGCATTTGTTAATGCCGTATTATTTATTTTGAGATTCTGTTTATAAGGTTTAATTAGGTTGTCTATACAGTGTGCCTAGCATATGAATCAAACTGGTGCCTTTCGAAATGTCGGGCATGTAGTAAGCACCAAAAATACTTAACAGAAAGAATGAATGAATGAGTTCTTGGAATACGGAGACCCACTCTGCCATTTGACTGAGGAACTGGGACAAATTAGTTATCCTATGCCTCAGTGTCTTCATATATAAACTAAGAATTAAACTGGATGACCTAGAAAACTCTCTTTTGGCACTAATGTACGATTCTATGAAAAAAGAAGCAAATGCCATTGATTGGTATTCATACTTGACAGTTGTGCAATATGGTGGCTTAATGATTTTCCAAATTCATTTCCAAGGCTATAAAGAATTATAATAAAGTTATAAATTTTTTAATAAAGGGGAAATATAACTCACCAGAGTTTCTGTGGGTTTTCTTTCCAATGCAATTAGGAAGGCTCCAGAATTAATGAACTGTTAAAAAGAATAAATGGCTTAGTGATGGACATTTTTAGCTGATATTAAAGTGTGGTCACAGAATAGACCTCTATATATTCCTTTTACATACCCTCCTTCCTAGTTCACACAATCGTTAGGGCAGTGAGAAGGGTGAGACGCCTTTAATGATTGTCCACAAATGAATAGTGGACAAAATACTGGACTAGAAACTTGCTTTAGCCTTAACTATTTGAACATGAGAATTTTTTTTAACCTTACTGGGTTTGCGTTTTCTCATCCATCTTCCTTTTATAGCTACTGTGGACTCCCTGTTGATATCACAACACAAACGTCAAATCAGTTTACAACCAATAGGATCAGATTCCACCATTCTTATAAGAAACATCTTTCATACCTATTTGCAATCTAGTGTCTTCTCTTGGATGGGAACATAGGTGGAGTTGCAGCTAATATGGTAGAAATTCTGAAAAAATCCCTAGAATTTTCATGGAAGTAAGTCATCTGTGTAGCATCATTGTCTAGGAGAAATTTCAAATCTGATTTACAGCACATCCACTTTTAAATTTCTAGTCCTATTGCCTGATATTTCCTCAGCCTCATCACTCCACTCTCACTCTCTGTGCTGAACTCTGACAATTCTCAGAATAAACAATGTTCTCTCATCCCTTGAGCCTTTTACTCATGTTTCTCCCTGGCCAGATATCCCTACCTTTTACACCCAATATCCCCCACCCCTTCCTCCATAGGTATCCTCACCTGATTCATCCTCTAAAACTAGTCAAGCTGTAAATGTCTCTCAGCAGCCTACCCTCCATTGCATAGGTGCCTTTCCTTTGAGGCAGCTTCTGTGTCCTCTGTCACCACTCATCACACCATATGACTGTAATTGTCTGACTCTCCACTCAACCTGGATCTTGAAATGAGGGATTGCCTTTTCTCAGGATCCCCACACATTGCCCATTCTTTGCATTAAATTAGTTGCCAAAATAATGTTTATTGAATGTGATTAAATGCGATTAAATAGGTGCCTCTGTGCAGCTTGAAGGTACATCTATTTCATTTTTCTAAAGAGTAAATTGATCCTTCATCTCTGCTTATATACACACTTTCTACACCTCTGTGATTATCATTTGTCACATTTCCTTGAAATGACCTGTTTACATGTTTTCTTTCTTGCTAGACTGAGAGCACTTTGAAGGAAGGGCCCAAAGTATTATTATTTTTGTTTGTTTTTTGCTTTTCCCCCCCAGTTTTATTGAGATACAACTGACATACAGCATTGTATAAATTTAGGATGTACATAATGATTTGACCTAAATATATTGTGAAATGATTATCACAATAAGCTTAGTTAACAGCCATCATCTCATATAGATACACACACAAAAAAAACAAAAACAAAAAAAGGAAAAAGAAGAAAAAATATATTTTTTTCTTGTGATGGGAACTTTTAGGATCTACTCTTGTAAACATTTTTTTATATATCATACAGCAGTGTTAACTATAGTCATCACATTGTACGTGCATTCCTAGAACTTATGTATCTTATAATTGGAAGTTTGTGCCTTCTGACAATCTTTATCCAATTCTCCCTTCCTCCACTCCCCACCTTTGGTAACCACAAATCTGACCTCTTTTTCCATGTGTGGTTTTTTTTTTCAGACTCCACATATAAGTGAGATCATACAGTATTTGTCTTTTTGTGTCTGGCTTATTTAACTTAGCTTAATGCGCTCAAGTTTCATCTATGTTGTCACAAGTGGCAGGATTTCCTTGTTTTTTTGTAGTGGAATAATATTCCATTGTATATATGTATGTATGTATGTATGTATATATATGTATATCTCACAACTTTTTTATCCATTTGTCTGTCGATGGACACCTGGGTTGTTGCCATGTCTTGCCTATTGTAAATAATGCTGCTATGAACATGGGGGTAGATATCTCTTTGACATAGTGTCTTCATTTCCTTTGGATATATTCCCAGAAATAGAATTGCTGAATCATATTGTAGTGCTGTTTTTAATTTTTTTAATTAAAAATTTAATTTAAAATTTTGAATTTTCAAACAGCCACCATACTGTTTTCCATAGTGAGAGCCCACGTATTATTGACCTTTGGATCCTCATTTTATCTCTATGTATTTGGCTTATAAGAGAGAATAATTAATTTTAAATGAATAAATGGACAAATAACATCAAGACCCCCCAAAATATTCCCAAAGGAACTTCAAGACCCAATGATAGAATATTAGTAACTCTGATGAATTAATGGAGAAATAATTTCAACAAGGTGGATTTTTATTTTAACTTTTCAATGTATATCATACAACTGAATGCAGCTCATTTCATAACTAAGAATTCCTTAATATCGCTGTTGGCATGGCTTCAAATTGAAGTTGATTGACTATACTCACCAAAAGGGTGCTCCAGAATGGATATCCTGAAACAAATATAAAGGGGAATCTTGGGTACGGGTTTTCAAAGGTGAAAAGGAAAACAACTCCAAAAGAAAAGTTCATCAGTCCAAGCACAATCTGGATAGTCTGTAAAAAGAGGAAAAAGTCATGGTGAGGAAAAGGCAAAATGGTGAGTTCCCTTTCTGAAAAATGTAGAAGATCTCCTTTGGGTTAAAAAGATTTGGCAATTATCCTCTTTTATAGATAAGGGAAGGATAGTAGAAGCCCATGTATGATGTTCCCAGGTATTTTCTTGAAATCTTTTATCTGGTCTTTGGTAATAGGTAAAATGATCTAAATTAATGCTCCTGAAAATGTAGTCCATGGATTGGCAACATTAGGATCATCTGGGAATCAGAAATGCAAATTATCAGACCCTATCCTAAACTTCCTGGATAGAATCTCCAGGTGAGGCTGAGAAGTCTGTGTTGTCATAAACTCTCCAAGCATCAGGGAAACGTAAATGAGAACCACAAAGAGAGATTACCCAATATCTGTTAGAATGGCTATCATCAAATAGACAAGATAGCAAATGGTGGCGAAGATGTGGAGAAAAGAGAACCCAGATGGGAATGTATCACTATGGAAAACAGTATGGAGATTCCTCAAAAAATTAAAAATAGAACTACCATGTGATCCAGCAATCCCAATTCTGTATATATATATCCAAAGGAAATACAATTACTGTCTTGAAGAGCTATCTGTGCTTTCATGTTCATTGCAGCGTTATTCACAATGGGCAAGTCATGGAAACAACCTAAGTGTTCATTGACAGATGAATGAATAAAGAAGATATTTTATATATATATATTATATATATAATGAAATATTATTCAGCCATAAAAGAAGGGAATCCTGCAATTTTCAACAACATGAATGAAACTTGATGGCATTTGCTAAATGGAATGAGTCAGACAGAGAAAGACAAATACTGTATGATCTTGTTCATAGTTAGAATCTAAAAACATCACCAGGAGCTGAGGGGTGGGGGAAATGGGAAGAGGTTGGTCAAAGGGTACAAATTTCCAGTTATAAGTTCCGGGGATCTAAGGTACAGCATGGTGACATAGTTAACATACTATGTCAAAACTATAACAATACTATATTGTATAACTGAAAGCTGCTATGAGAGTAGAGCTTTAATGTTCTCATCATAACAACAACAACAAAATAGTAATTATGTGAGGTGAAGGATGTGATAACTAACCTTATTGTGGTAAACATTTTGCAAGATATATGTTTCAAATCATCATATTGTACATCTTAAAGTTACACAATGTTGGATGTCGATTACATCTCAATAAAGCTGGAAAAAAAACCACTCCAAGTCTTTAGCATATAAATGCTAAAGTTTGAGAAGCACTGAATTCTAAATCGCCATACCAGCCTGGCCTCAAGCAGAAATGGACTGTCAGAAAACCTTTCTGCTGATGACCAGTCCTCTGAGCCTGTGGGGGTATTGCCACATCCTCAGACACAGAGCGCTTCCCATCTTTTGTCTTTATTTTTTTCTCCCCATGCTACATTGTGATGCACTACAACACCAAACAGTGGATTGATTAATGCTAAGGAAGATTGATGAGAACGAGGTGAAGGATGGAAGGTGGACAATGTATGAGTGTTTGTCCTTTGTCCTCTGCCCTCTTTTACACTCAATCCTCCTTCTCGGTCTGAGTAATCTCATTCACTCTCAAACAACTATCACGGGTTAGTGGATCAGCTGTAAACAGTTTCATTTTCTTCAGCTCCAGACCCACATTTTTGGCTCTTGTCAAACATCCCTACTTGAATGTCCCACTACCACCTTATATTCAATATGTCCAAAAACAAGTTTCACTTTTCTCTCTTTAAACCTTGCTCTTTCTGCCTTCTCTGTGCTTTTTTTTTTTTAAAGATTGGAACTTGAGCTAACAACTGTTGCCAATCTTCTTTATTTTTTTTCTTTTTCCGCTTTTTGTCCCCAAATCCCCCCCGTACATAGTTGTAATTTTAGTTGTGGGTCCTTCTAGTTGTGGCATGTGGGATGCCGCCTCAGTGTGGCCTGACGAGCAGTGCCATGTGCGCGCCCAGGATCCAAATCAGCGAAACCTTGGGCAGCACGCGAACTTAACCACTGGGCCACAGGGCCGGCCCCTCTGTCTGTATTTTGAGCACCATCTTTTTCTTAGGCTTTAAGTCTTAAGATGATCTTCTGTTCTCCTAATGTCGTTTGATCTTCAACAATCAAAAAGTAGCCAAGCTTTCCTCTTCTCCGTACTTGCAAAATCGCAAATATTTGACTTTTTTTCCTTTCATTTATTCTGTTCTGACTGTACACCCTAAGTCCTTCCAATACGTAGATGCATATGTACAAATATTCCTTGCCTTTCTCCATCTACAGTTGATAAGTTTCAAAGAAGAAGTTGGGTAATGAGAACCCAGCCCTTTTCTTGAAAGTGAGCTCTCACAGGGAGCAAACATTCTTTTCTGTTTCTCAATGCCCTAAATTTTCTAGGGGCAAATACTGCTCTTACAATGGGAAAGCCTGATATTGGGGAGTAAATTCAAGTCAGTAGCTACTACTCACTCATGTAAACTATTAAAATTGTTTTCTAACTGGCCTTCTGCAGAATCTCCTTTTCTTCTTTGTCCAATGACATGCTCCTCATTTTCATCTGAGACCTCATCAGAATGGCCTTTGCTATCTGTATTTCTACCATTATTCTGTTCCTGATTACTTATGTATCCTCTAAAAAGATGGAGGCTTTCTCTACAGCTCTCCTCTTTTCTTTCTGAGCCCTCACTGAAATTGCCTTTAAAAATTCCTTCATGAAGCCGGCCTGGTGGCATAGTGGTTAAATTTGCCTGCTCCACTGCAGTGGCCCAGGGTTCGCAGGTTCAGATCTCAGGCACAGACCTAGCACTACTTGTCAAGCCATGTTGTGGTGCCATCCCACATAAAGTAGAGGAAGATTGGCGTAGATGCTGGTTTGGTGACAGTCTTCCTCAAGCAAAAAGAGGAAGATTGGCAACAGATGTTAGCTCAGGGACAATCTTACACACACATACAAATCCCTTCATGACAGTCTCAGCTTCTTCTAACATGGCCTCGAAACTCTTCTAACTTCTACCCAGTTCCAAAGCTGCGGCTACATTTTTAGGTGTTTGATACAGCAGCACACACTTCTTGGTACCAATTTCTGTCTTAGTAGTTTTGTGCTGCTATAACAAAGTACCATAGACTGGGGGGGTCTTATAAACAACAGAAATGTACTTCTCACAATTCTGGAGGCTGAAAGTCTGAGGTCAGGGGCTAGCATGGTCAGTTTCTGGTGAAGACCCTCTTCGGGGTTGCAGACTGCTGACTTTTCTGTTGCATCCTCACATGAAGGAGAGAGAGCTCACTGGCTCTCTGACCACTTTTTATAAGGGCACTAATCCCATTCATGAAGGATCCACCATCATAAACTACCTCCCAAAGGCCCCACCTCCGAATATCATCACATTCAGATTATGGTTTCAAATATGAATTTTGGGAAACACAAACATTAATTCTATAACACACCCTCAGTAGAGTTTACATTGAGGCAAACTCACTTACCCCTAAGACTTTCATTTTTGCAGCAAGTAATTTTGGAAAGGGACTGCTAGACTCATAGGTCGTAGCTGTAAAGTCCGTTGACTGAAATTCAGGAATGGTGATCTCTGGAGGAAATACCAGAAACACAGGATTGCGTGGAGGATTTGAATCCATGATGGTGTAGTTGATATTTTGAAGTGAAAAAATGCTTTAGTTAGTACTCCAGTTTAGACCATGTTCTTCTCCTGTACCAAGGCTGTCTGGAGCACTGGCGTTGTTATACTTTGTCTTGGAATTATGGAACCATAGTGTCACAGAGTCACGGAATCTCAGGACTGGTCGAGATCTCAAGAAGGTTAGCGAGCAAAAGGCCCAGGAGTGGGGGTTGGAGGACCTGACTGACAGTCTGGGTTCAGTCAGGAACTAATTGTGACTTGGGCAAGTCACATTCCCCTCTCTTGGCTTCAGATTTCTTATATGTACATTGATCAGCTTGGACTAGATGATCTATAGACATTTCAATTCCCAAATAAATGAGTATTATGAACACTTATTCTAGTTGTCTATCTTCAGATGGTAGAAGACGAAACCTCTCAGGCCACAGAATTAATTAGCCACTTCTGGAAGTAGACATAGTGTCTATTTAGCCTGTCAAAAGTTTGTTTTTTGCCACCTGATTTTATTAGCTTTAGCTATGAACAAATCACTCTAAAACTTAGTGGCTCCAAACAGCCACCATTTGATCTTGCTCACAATTCTATGAGTTGTGGGTGGTTCTGCTGGTCTGGTCTGGCTCAGCTCTTTTCTGTCAGGTTTTCTCATGCATCTGTGGTCAACTGGTGGTGCGACCAGAGCTAGATGATTTAATATGGTCTCAGTCACATTTCTGGCAGTTGGCAGATTCTTGATTCTCCTCTGATTCACAAATGTTTTTCAAACCTCTGCCAATTCATGTGTGCTGATGTTCCATTGACCTAAGCAAATTGTATATACAACCCAGACTCGAGGAGTTAAGTAAATAGACTCCATACCTTCATGGGAAGATCCGCACTGTCATATTGCAAGGACGTGGATGAAGGGAGGTGGTGTGTTCATTTATACACTCTACTTTGTCATCTTCTGGTGTTTCCTAATAAGATCAGATCTTCCTAAATTGAAATCCTGATGTGATAGCCTCTAGGCACTTGCCAGTAAGAACATGTTAAAGGACCACCCCCCTTACAATTTCTCTTCTCTCAATTTATCTGCTCTCATTCAGTTTTCCACGAGAGAATCCTAATGGTGATAATCCTTTACGAAAATCCTCTGATGTTGGGTTAGTGTTCTCTGAGTTAAGCAAACTGGATTCCAATATTCTTTATAATATACCATTTTATCCTATTGCTCATGTTTCAGCTTTCCTCTGGACCTTTTCCAGTTTCACTCTCTCTCTTTTTATTTTCCTCTAAGCATGATGTCTAGAACAATGTTGTAATAACTATCTGACAAATGGTAGAAAGATAACTTTAACTTTTTGTTATTTTTGAATTCATGCAAGCCAATTCTGGAGATACAGTTGAAGACTCAATCCACGGAGCATAAAAACCTAGAATTAATTCTAAGTCCTTTTATTTGCTAGTTATGGGGTCTTGGCTAAGTGATTTATTAACTTACATGTTTATATTAGGTTGCATATTTATTAAAACATTGCATTTCTTATCCTAAAATGGGAATGAGAATTGTTATCTTGTATGGTTATTGCAAGTAAATTATAAAGCATCTGGCATATAATGGATGCTAAATAAATTGTAATAATAAAAGTAATAGTAATAAGTATTATTTCTATTATTATTACCGTTTTGATCATGGTGGCCAGATGCTTTGTTTGCTTTGTGTTTGCATTATTTCCAAAGTTTATTTCGGTTGGTTCTTTATCAGCTAAATATCCTATGGATTTCTATAAGCTTAGCTATAAGAACCTTGGAAATGTCACACTGAGTTAGTCCAGAGGTTGTTTTACCTCATTTCTCTGCTTCAAAGCGGCTGTGGAACTCCATAGCCTCCTGCTAATAAATCCCCTACGCCCATTGATACATGGATGGTATGCATTTGTACCCTGCTTTTCTTTCTTCCCATATCCTTAGATTTCTTGTTATTTTCTGATCTGGCAAAACCTACTCTTTCCATGAGAATTACTCTAGCCTTAAGATGGTTTGTGGGATAATGTATAATATCCCTGTGTTCCTCAATGTTCCCAAATCAAGGTTTTATTTCAAGCTTCTTGTTGCTAGTCTTCCAGGGAAGTTACCATGCTCCAAGTGACCAGAGTCCTCTGATTCATAGTCCATGGATTAATCCTCTCCTTTTCACAGCTTCTCTTCTGATTCCTTTGCTAGATAGTTCCAAGAAAGAAAGGCTCTCTGTGCTCTCTTATTCTCTTCCTGCAGCTGAAGCTCCATTTTGTTTTTAAGTTTGTCATCTTTCTTTCTTTTGCAAAGATCTCTCCTTTTTTAAAGATCCACGTTGATACTCTGGAGAGTACAATGGTAGCAGTCAACCAGTGTGATCAGATGTCACCTGCTTAGGGCTCCCAAATCCTTTAGTTTTCTCTTGCTCTTTAAGTTAGAAATAATAACGGCTCTAGATCCTACCCTATGAGTGATGATAAAACCCAATGTTCCTCCCAGATATATCTTGCTAGGGGCGAGTGGATATGAGGGAAGAGGAGCATCTAGGGCTTCTCTTTTCCCTAGTGGTCTCAGTCGCTTGTATTCCTGCTTCTACTGAATTCTTAGTTTTCACTGTATGTCTGAGTGTCTATGTATTATGACTGTTTTCCTCATTGCGTTTTTCTTCTGGTTACCATCCTGATTTTCACTCCCCTAACTTAGTGTGAACACAATATTGCATATATAACATACTTCAAAAAGTAATCATAGCAAGCACTTCTACAGTATCTATACAGGCAGGCACTGAGGAGTTCCTGCTGCTGTATCTTCTGACATAAACTCTCTAATTACTATTCTTTGCCCTATGTATGGATATTACAGCTTCCGTTTGTGACTATCCAGGGTTTGTATTCTCAAAGAAACAAAGATTCCTTGTTTCATGTGGTCAGATGAGCTTTTTATTCCCTCACTCCCCTCCTCATCTTCCAAGGAAAAACAGGGTATGTATTAGTCTGCTAGGCCTACCATAATAAAATACCATAGACTGGGTGATTTAAACAGCATAAATTTATTTCTCATAGTTCTGGAGCCTAAGTCTAAGGGAAGTCTAAGATCAAGGTGCTGGCTGATTCAGTTCCTGGTGAGGGTTCTCTTCTTGTCTTGTAGATGGCTGCCTCCTTGCCTTGTGCTCACATGGCCTTTCTTGAGAGTGTGCACTTACAGAGAGAGCAGAGCAAGCTCCCTGGTGTTTCTTCTTGTAAGTGCACTAATCTCATACTGAGGTGCTCTGCCCTCATGACCTCATCTAAACCTAATTACCTCCCAAAGGCACAATCTCCAGGTAGCATCACATTGGGGTTAGAGTTTTGACTATGAATTTTGGGGAGGCACAATTCAGTCCACAGCAAAGAGATAATTTGTATTATTCAGAATGAAGAGATACTTTGTTGGCATAAAATAGATGCAATTTATGCCATGAGAAGCAGTAATTACTAGTAAGATAATTTGTTTTATAAATGTTTCATTATGGAAAAAAATTGAGTGCTTACTCTGTGTCAGGTATTCTTTCAAATTCTGTACATGCATTAATTATTCGAGCTTCACAACAATCCCATAGTGGGTACTATTCCTATTCATCTTTTATACATGGGGAAACTGAGGCACAAAGATTTTAAGAAACTTTTCTAAAATATTGAAGCTAGTAATGTTGCAAAATTATGAACCAGTTGGTTTAGATTTAGATACTGTGGACTCAGTTTGATGCTTCAGAGCTTTGCCTTGAGGACCTAAAGCTTCTGCATTGATACATAAAACCTTGTCTCTGACCAGCAACTCCACACCTGGATCCTAGAGGAGGGCAGAGGGATAGAAAATCATCAAGGGAACTTAGGGAAAGAAAGGGGTATGTGTGTGTGTGTTGGTGGGGGGAGCAGAGTGAGAGGTGGGAATTCCCAAATGTCCAAAGTGTACCTTGTGAACTGCTGGAGAATTTAATGGGTGAAAGGAGAGCTGCACCCTCCTCAGGATTCTGTCTGTGTGACCCACCAACAGTCAGTTTAGCTTTTTGGTAAGGCGAAGTACCAACACGCCCTCCTAGGCATTATAAGCACAAGTGAGGCGTTATATAAATAGAGACGATTCTTTCCCAAAAAGCATCTCTGCACCACTTTTCTTAATATAACATTTTAGTTTCTTGCTATTGTCAGGTTGCCATGTGTATACATCTGTATTGCAGCAACTCTCCTTATCTAAGATTTCAACAAAGGGCCTTCTCAGACCTCGGCCCCAATTCAACCAGCATAATCTAGATGTGATGGTTGATCTCATGTGTCAACCTGACTGGGCCATGGGGTGCCCAGATATTTGGTTAAGCAGTGTTCTGGGTGTGTGTGTGTGTGTGTCTGGATGAGATTAATATTTGAAAGTTGACTCAGTAAAGCAGATCGCCCTCTAAAATATGGGTGGGTCTCATCCAATCTCTTGAAGACTTGAATAGAACTGAAGTCTGAGCAAGAGAGAATTTGCTGTCTCTGACTGATGATCTTTGAGCTGGAACATAGGTCTTCCGCCTTGAACTCACACTCAGGCCACAACTTATATCACTAGCTCTCCTGGATCTTAGCTTACAGATCTTGAGGCTTTCAGCCTCCGTAGTCATGTAAGCCAATTCCTTATAATCAATCTCTCTCTCTCTCTCTCTCCCTGTATATCTAATCCTATTGGTTCTGTTTCTCTGGAGAACCTTAATGAAACCTAATACAGGTGTTATGGAAATTGGTACCTAAAGGAACAGAATTTTAAGGATGTGCTTTCTGAATTGATTCTGAGGTTTCTGAAATTGGCTCTGTAATCTGATTAGCTTTAAAGATGCTAATGACTATTTCCAGTAGTAAAGAGACCACTGATAGTCCATGGCATGGTCTGGCAATAGAGATACGCAGAATATTGGCTACTCCTATCAACCACGTGTAAGAAGCAAGTGTGACATTCAATGACCCCAGCCCCTCCTCTGTGTGACTACTTGCTGCTCTACACACTTTAAAATAATTCACATGTTCTCCTGATTTATGGCCTCCATTTACATATGTCCTCCCCTATAGCTTGATAAATTAAAACTTTGTTCTATGAGTTTCTCTCCAGGAACAGGCTGACCACAGGCAGGAAACACACCTACAAGATACATCATCAGAAAGAAGGAAAGAACAATGAAAGACCCTGGAGTCTGTCATACCTGAAGGCCAACATTTCTAAACCCTCTCCTTACTGCCCATTTTCCATATACAACTACCTCAAGATGCTGTAATTCTTTTTTTTTTTTTTTGTGAGGAAGATTAACCCTGAGCTAACATCTGTGCCAATCTTCCTCCGTTTTATGTGGGATGCCACTACAACATGGCTTGACAAGCTGTGCTAGGTCCACACCCGGGATCCGAACCCGTGAACCCTGGGCCACTAAAGTGGAGCATGCCAACTTAATCACTATGCCACTGGCCCAGCCTCTCTGTAATTATTAAAGATGGATCTTTTGAGACGTTAGTCACCTGTCTTCTAATTATGCCGGCTAATCGAATTAAAGCTGCTTTTCTTGACCCCAAACTCATGATTAACTCAGATCACAGAGAGCAGAGGGAGCCCATTGCTCGGTAACAAATTTCTGGCAACCAAGATGGGATGACGGCCTCTACCCGTGGCTAGTCGATTCAGAGGAGGCTGTTTTGGGACTTTCCCAGCAGCTGCTGGGTGGCTTTTTCTTTTTTACCTTCTGTCCGGGGAATTCCCCTCATGGCTGCTTCGCTTGCCAACTGCCTCTAACGCTTCAGTAATCCAGAAACGAAGGAGTGGATCATGAGCTGATGAGATTGCGTCTGCAGCTGGGTGAGTCATCCCAGAGTGTACTCCCGGGCATTATATTCCTTTTTCCTTGTCTGGGGGCCTTGGTCAGGCCAAGGTCCATCTGGTTTAGGTGCTGTTATTAAGGGATAAAGGAAAGTACAGACTGCCTAGCACATTATCTGGAAGAGCGGTTTCTGGTTTCTCTGTGGTGTGCACTCCTGCGTGTTTTGTTCTCCTGAACATGTGTGTCATTCTACTAGTCTACATGCCGGTTTTCCTCTGTGTCAGAATCCCACAGTATACTTCCAGTGCTTGTTACATCATCTGTGGTGACATGAAGTCTGTGACCTTTGCTGTTGAGGGTCAAGCTGGAATTATACACCTCAATGCGGGCACTGCTGTTTGTGTGTTCACTATCTTTATAACCCTTGAGAGGAAGCAAGAGCACAGCCTAACTATCTTTTCCCACTCTTTGTCTGTCTTGTCTGGCACCTTCTTTGCTGTCATTGTGTGGAAGTTAGGTTTGGGCTTAAAGTAAGCTGGACTTGGACTTTCTGAAAAATAGAAGATTTAAAACCTTTCTGTCAGGCACCTGGCCCCCTTCACTGGCATTGGGAAATCAGATGTTTACCCCACCTTAAGCCATTACCTCTTGCCTCTGGCTTATTTAGCTCTCGTGTGATAACTATGTGCTCGGGTGGAGTGGGATTTAGGTAAGTCCCATAGTGATTGGGATGCCCAGAGTGAAGCCCTGCACCCTACTCCTGATCCCTTAATTCTTCGACACAAACTTTATCCCCATGTGCATCGTGCCACTCCACCTGTTCCAAGAAAAATTCTGCTATGGTGCATGCTGGCCAATTGGGCTGAATTTAGTTATGAGCCCATGACAAAGAAAAGTATGACCTTTTAGTGTAATGCAGACTGGCCCCAGCATACACGGGGCTCACGAGAAAAGTGGTCCCCAAACAGGTTGCTCAACCATGATACCATGCTGCAGCTAGAATTGTTCTGCAAGAAGAAAGGAAAGGAAGATGAAATCCCCTATGTTCAAGCCTTTATGCTGCTATGTCTAGATCAGGGAAGGGGGACGATGGACAAAGAGTCCCCCGGCTCCTGCCCCTCCTCCCCTTTTCCACGCCCACTCCTTGCCCAAGGGGAAATGCCTGAGGGATTGCCAGGTCTAAGAGAATATCTCTCTCCTTCTTCAACCCAGCAAGGGATACTATTCAGTCAGGGGGCCCTTCACTGAGCAGGGCAATTTCCACTGCAAAAACATCCCTTAGGCATAAACAGACAAGGGCAATTGACCAGCTTCATTTGGATGCACTCTCCTTTCTCTACCTTGAATCTTTTTAGTTGAAAAAATAATAACCCACAATACTGAGGAGCCCCTCAAAGGATGACTGATTTGTTTTCCTCCATCTTTTTTTCCTATCACCTCACAGGGGCAGATATAAATATTTTTTTATATACACACGCCTGAATGCCCTGTTCCCCTCCTGGAATGAAACATTCTTTGTAAACTGAGTGCTCAAGTGACTTTTGCTCTAGCCCAGCTAGTGGTGCAAGTGCCACCGGAACAATCCTTATGGTTCCAGATGGCCCTGCTAGGTGTTCCAACACCACCACCGGAGATTCTCAAGGAAGTAAGACTGAACGACGTGTGGGCAGATAGGAAGCCTGGGAAATCAAAGAATGTCCAGCCAATACGTATATCCTTTAAAACCAAAAGATAAAGCCCAGCCTGAAACAATATCTGCTAAACAGGAGGCTCAGGAAGGCATTCAGCCAGATCTGCAGAAGTTCCCGGTGGCAGGATTAATCAGACCTTGCCAGTCTTCATGTAATGCTCCTATTCTCCAGGTCAGGAAACCCAATTCAGATGAATATCGGTTCATTCAGGAACTTTGTGCCATAAATGAGGTGGTTCAAGACTTGCACCCTATTTTGCCCAGCCCTTACACCTTGCTAACCAGCATTCTGGGTAAATATGGCTGGTTTTCAGGTTTGGAATTAAATGATTCTTTCTTCTGCATACTGCTCATGGAAGAATCGCAACAACTCTTTGTCTTCGAATGATGTGACACAGACACTCAGGCCACTCACCAATATTGTTGGACAGTGCACCTCCAGGGCTTCAAAAACTCCCCTATACTATTTGTGGAGGGCCTAGCTAAAGACCTGAGCCACTTACAATTACAAGAAGGATTGCTGTTACAGTGTGTGGATGACTTGCTGATAGCAAGCCTCACTTATGAGCAGTGTCTGGCCAACATGATAAAGACCTTAAATCATTTGGCTGAATGTGGGTACAAGATCTCATAAAAGAAAGCACAGATCTACAAACAAAAAGTTACCTACTTAGGATTTACCTTGTCAAAAGGCCAGGGGAACTGCTGCCAGACCGAGAGAAAGCTGTAGGTGCCTAAGCCCTCCCACCACCCAGTGAAAGCTATGAGGATTCTTGGGCATGGTTGGTTTCTGTTGGATCTGGATTCCTAACTATGGTCTCATAGTAAAACCCCTCTATGAAGCTCTAAAAGGGACATACCAGGAACCACTAGAATGGACAAAGGAATGTCAGGTGGCCTTTGATACCATCAAGACAAAGTTAATTTCAGCCCCAGCCTTGGGACTTCCTAACTTGGGCAAGCCTTTCAGCCTATGCGTACATGAAAGGCAGGGAATAAGCTTGGGTGTTTTAACTCAAAAACTGGGCATGACTCCATGGACAGTGGCTTATTTTTCCAAACAATTGGATCAGACTGTCAAGGAAGCTCAAAAATTCACCCTGGGCCAACCCACCATGGTATATGTGCCACATCAAGGACTCACATTATTAGAACAAAGAGGGGCATACTGGCTCACTTCAGGATGGAGGGGCAAATACCAGGCCATCCTTTTGGACAATTCAAACGTATGGATGCAAGTATCATCCTCTCTAAACCCAGCCCCCTTGCTGCCTAATGAGACATCAGAAGCCTTAAAACATGACTGCTTACAAGTTATGGAGACTGTGTATTCTAGCTGGCCTGATTTGTTGGACTGATTTGTTGAAAGAACCAGGCTTGGAACTCTTCATAGGTGGCAGCAGCTTCGTAAAGCAAGGTAAGAGATGCATGGGGTACGTGGTCATAACTTTACAAGAGACCTGAGAGGCTAAATCCCTACCCACCCAGGGACATCAGCTCAAAAGACAGAAATCATCGCCCCCACTCCGGCTTTATATCTAGCTTGAGGGAAAAGAGTAAATATAGACACAGATCCCCATTATGTCTTTACTGTAGTTCATGCTCATGGGACAACCTGGAAAGAAAGGGGGCTCTTAACAGCAGGGGAAAAGGAAATCAGACATGGTCCTGAAATCCTAGAACTGCTTGATGCTATTAATGAGCCTGCTAAGGTAGCTATCATGCATTGCCCTGGCCACCAGAAGGATAATACCCCTGTTGCCCAAGGAAACAGACTGGCTGACCAAGTGGCCGAATGGGGTGCTAAGAATGGGGCTAATGGGATGTTGCTATGATGGGTCCATACTGCCACAGATAGACCTTACTGCCTACAAGCTGATATATTCTGAAAAGGATAAGAAACAGGCTGAAGAACAGGGATACAACATTGAATGCCCAGGAGGCTGGACAGGGGATGCTCACAGGGTGATTGAAGACTGGCAAATAGACTTTACCCAGATGCCCCAGGCAACTGCGAATTTCAGGTTTTTGTTGGTGTTTGTGGAGACCTTCACCCGGTGAGTAGAAGACTTTCCCACTCATACTGAGAAAGCATCAGAAGTCACTCGCATGTTGCTAAGAAATTATCCCCAGGTTTGGTCTGCCTAATACCTTGCAGAGTGATAACAGACCAGCTTTCGTCTCCCAAATAACTTAACAAGTGTCCAAAAGCTTAGACAGCCCATGGATGCTACACTCAGATTGCTCAATCAATTGGAAAGACAGAGAAAATGAATCACAGCTTAAAGAAGACCATTGCCAAAATCTGTCAGGAAACACAGCTAACTTGGGATGAAGCGCTGCTCCTTCCCCTGCTACGAGTTAGAGTAGCTTCCAGAAGTGGACTTAAATTGAGTCCTTTCAAAATTCTATATGGGAGAACCTTTCAGGCATCTTCCCCTGGGATTGACTCTCTGGATGTTTTAAGAAATGTTGTAATTGGTAATTATGTTAAATCATTAAGCTGTATATTAACTTCTGTCCATGAGTTTGCTTCTCATAGGTCTGCATATCTGTCTGCTGTCCCTCTACATGCCTTCTGACCTGGTGATCATGTTTTGCTGAAAACTTAGAAAGACCAGGGCCCCAAAAACCACTTGTCACCCAAATGGACAGGCTCCTTTGAGATTCTTCTTACCACTCGCTCATCTATAAAACTTGCAGGTGAGAAACCCTAGATACATCACTCCTGGATCAAGGCAGTCCCACAATCACACAAAGATATCCCACCTGTACTGAGGGACAAATTGGTTGTGGAACCCCTTGGAGAGTTAAAATATGTCTTTAAAATAAAACTTCAATCTCTTCTATCTAATCCTTCTTCTTACAGTTCTCAAAAAAAGTAACTCTTTTCCACTCTATGGTCCGTCTATGGCATCCTGATTCAGCAGGAAGTAACTAGAAAAATTGTGATGCCCTGTCTCCCCCTTGACCATAAGGTTATGGGTTACCATTAATGGGCGGAAATTGTAAGTGAACATAAGTGAGGCCATCTTGCTCCGCTAAATGATCCCAGCCCCTCCTCTGTGTGACTATTCACTGCTGTACACACACTCCAAACTAATTCACCTGCTCTCCTGATTTACAGCCTCCGCTTACTTGTGTACTCCTCTATAGCTTGATAAATTAAAACTTTGTTGTCTGAGTTTCTCTCCAAGCATAGGCTGACCACATGGTGGAAACACACCTGCAAGTTTCCATCACAGCTGACAGAAGAATGGAACAATAAACAACCCTGGAGTCCATCATGCCTGAAGGAAATGCCCTCCTTACTGCCCATGTTCCCTATATAACTACCTCAAGATTATGTAATTCTTGAAGATGAGTTTTTTGAGACATTAATCACCCATCTTCTCATTATACTGGCTAATTGAATTAAAGCTTCTTTTCTTCATCCCTAACTTGTTATGATTAATTGGCTCCGATTACAGCGAGCAGAGCAAGCAAGCCCATTGCTTGGTAACACAAGGAGCTGGATGACTGTATATGATACTTTCAAACATTTTTGGAAAACTAATGAATGTAGTGAGATTGACTCGTTGCTCCTATTGTCACTGGATGAAGTAGTGACGGAAAATGATGAGTTCAGGGATTGGAATTCCTAGCTCAACTGCCACATAAATGACCTGACAACTTCTGTGTGTGTTCTGAAGGAGACCCTTGTCTCCTAAAGCCACAGGCTGAGATTGCTGAAAATCAAATGAAAAATCGCATTCAGGGACTGGATGAATTACGATGTAAGTTAAACTCCCAGCCTCCCAGGGGGTCTGCTGTTAAAGTGGGGGCCTTGATTGGGAAAGAATCAGTTCCTACAAATTGGAATGGGGACATGTTGGAAGATCTTGGTAAAACTGGGGACATTGAGGCCCTAAATTCTGTTGAGTCTTCTTTGCCAGTGGAAGAGACTTCTTTACCCACAATGGGCAGGGCCTCACCAACCCCAGTGGTAGAAGCCTCTCTAACCCCATCTGAAGGGATTATCTCTACAAGGCCTGAGGAAACTGTAATGGCCTCCCCTGAGGCAGTTTCCATGCAAGACAATGCTGATTCTCTGCAGGACCCACCCCCACTACCCCTATTTGCTTCTAGACCTATAATTAGACTCAAGTCTCAGTAAACCCCTAAAGGTGAAGCACATATCATTTTCCTTTTAGTTATTTTTGGGGGTTCATTGAGGTCCTAGGGGTTGTGGATTTATGGTTTTCATCAAAATTGGAAGTAGTTCTTCCAAATAACTCTCTGAATATTTTTTCTGCCGCTTTCTCTCTTCTCCTTTTGGGACTCTGATTACACATATATGTTTAGACTACTTGAAATTGTCACACAAGTGACAGATGCTTGGTTCAATCTCCTTCAACACTTTTTCTCTTTCATTTAAAATAATTTTTATTGTCTTCAAGTTTAGAGTAGTTCCTTTCTTCTTCAATGTTTATTCTGTTGTTAGACCGTCTAATACATGTGTTTAAAAAAAATTTCAGGTATAATATTTCTCAGATCTAAAATGTCTATTTAGTTTGTTTTTATGGTGTCCATTTAAATTTTGTCTCCATTCTTTCCATCTTTTTCTGTAATTCCTTGAATGTATTTATAAGAGTATTTTAAAGCCTTTTCTGTTAGTTTCAATACCTGGGTCACTTGTAGATTTGTTACTGTTAATGCTTTTCTTTCACTGTGGTTTTCATTTTCATGTTTTTTATGATTTCATAAGAGATATTGTGTATAGAAAACCAGCAGACATTGAAGAATACTGCATTTTTGTTTTTATTTTCCCAGAGAATGACAGCTTTTTCTAAGGCTTGTGGTTAACCTAAAGAGGTGATCATTCCAATTTTACTGAATGTTAAATTGATCTAGGACTGAGCTGCCACTTTATGAAGACTGAGTTCCCCTCTGGCCAACCAACTCCTACCTTTCTTCCTGCTGCTACTGCCTACACTGTCACTGCTGCAGCTGCCTGGAGCTAGTCTTTGTGTTTGAGTCTGCATCTAGGAGAGGAATGGGATACAGTGTTGCCCAACATCATAAGAGTGCATATACTGGGCAGGTTCTTTCTCCTTTCCCATCCCACCTTTGTGTTTTCTCAGCAAATTTAGGGGAGATATGCGATAGAAGTTAATTGTCATATGAAAAACATTGTTGCATTTGCAGGGCATTCCAGATTTCAATTCATCTCACTTGCCTCTGCTGAAGCTAATAGCTTGGTTAACCTTTTCATGACTAGGTAAAGTTTCTTTGCCTTGAGCTGGGCTTCTCTTCTATTCCCCTGCACCCAGACTTAGCATTTGCCCCCGAAAGTTACTGTTGCTGGATGATCCCCTAAGAAAGGCTCTTCTCTCTGGATATCAACTCAGAAACACTTCCTTGTGTCTTTTGCTGCTTGGAAGTCCATAGCTATGTGTGATGTTTGTATTATCCAAAATGTTCTTTGAGAGAAAAGGTCTTCTGTTTTTTTCACATCCTAAACTTGAAGCAGAACGAGTTTCTGATTATTTTAACCATGGGTTAAAGGGGGAAATAAAATCATTACCCAGGACATCACCCAGGTAAAAATATACATATATCAGAAATTAAAGAGAAATCATATCCCTGTAAAATATTTAATTAGAAAGATAAGAGGGATCCTGAAATCTAGCGTTTCTTAAGCAATGACACAGCAAGTTTATCCAACAATAAAGCTTATTCAACAAGTTTACCCAGCATCTCACAGATGGCAGATGCTGTCTATGTGCTCCAACCTCTCCAATCTTCCAATAAACTTTTCTCATATTTCCCCCTCTATCTTGTGAGCAGACAATCAGCAATGACTAGATCCGAGGAAATTGGAAATATAGAGGCCAAAATAAAGAGACAACAATCAGACTATGAAGGAGAAAAAAACTTGACCAAAAAAAAATCCATTAATACACTCCGAAGTATGGAAAGAAATATTACATGTATGAAAAAAGAACAGAACACTATAATATGGAAATATAGAGAACAAATAGATCTATTGAGAATAAAAATGATAGTCAAAAAGAAAATATCAGTAGAAGGATTGGGATATTAAGTAGAGAAAATTAACTAGATGTGGAAGAAAAGAGCAAGATAATAGAAAAGAAAATATCATAGTAATACTAATATTATGGCTACTTCAGGAGATTTAATAGCAGTTACAGAAAGAGAAAAGAGAAAAAACAGAGGGGAGAAAATAATCTAAAAATTTACATTTGAATGCCCAGAAAAATTGATAAAAATAGACCTACTTGAATAAATCTCAGAAGAGTTGGTACAAATTAAACATCCTTTAAGATTCCAAGAGAAAAAAATATTTAGGTCACACTTAAATGACTAGAAATCAGAATGGCTTTGGACTTTTCAAGAGCAAAACTGAAAATGAGAAGACAATGAAGCCTTGAACATTCAGAAGAAAAAATATTCTAATGTAGAACTTTAAAGCGAAGAAAAACCATCACATTATTGAGGGATATAAATTAAAACATTTTTAGACTTGCACAATCACCAAATTTTATCTTTCACATGCTCGTTCTCTAAAGGCTACTGGAAACATGAAAAGATGTTCAAACTCATTAGCTATTAATTGAGGAAAAGGTAAATTAAAGTCACAATGAGATAACACAAACTTATTAGAACAGTTAAAATAGAAAAGTGATAATACCAAATGCTGGTGAGGATGCAGAGAAATTGAATCTCTAATACATTGCTGATAGGAATGTAAAAACGATAAAGCCACTCTGGAAAATACTATGTCAGGCTCTTACAAAACTTTACCTCTCCTTACCATACAACTCAACAATTGCATTCTTGGACATTTACCCTAGAGAAATGAAACTTTATGTTCACTCACAAAATCATACATGAATGTTTCTAACAGCTTCATTTATAATAGAAAAAATATATGAAACAACCCAAATGTCCTTCAATAGGTGGATGGTTAAAATCTGGCACAACCATGCAGTGGAATACTACTCAGCAATGTAAAAGAACGAACTATTGATATACACAGCAACGTAGATGGGCCTCAAGAGAATTCTGCTCACTGAAAAAAATCTCAAGAGCTCACATACGGTATGATTCCATTTATGTAACATTCTTGAAACGGCAAAACAACAGAGAGGGAGAACAGAATACTCGTTGCCGGGAGGGAGAGAGAGGCTCGGTGGTGGGATGTTAATACGTGCAGGTAGCGTGAAGGAATTTTTTGTGGTTATGAAACAGTTCTGTATCTTGATTGTGGTGACGGTTGCAGAAATCTATACATAGGACAAAATTGTATAGAACTAAACACAGCTAAACACATACACACAAATGAATTCAGGATAAAAGAGGACAAAAACTGAATAAGGCCCGTAGTTTAACTGTGATGGAGCTGTGTCAATTTCTGGCTTTGATATTGTGCTACAGCGATGTAAGATGTCACTATTGGGGGGAGTTGAGTGAAGGGTACATCAGACTATGTTTGCAGCATCAAAGAATCTTGAGTCTATAATTACTCAAAAATGTAAAGTTAAAAAAAATCTTTACAGAGCATCAAAAGTACAAAATATATACTGAAGTATGAAACAAAGTATACATGTATAGTCATGTTTATTTCTATGTTAGAAAATTATCCAGAAACAGTTCTTAGGAACATTAAAATTGATAAATAAATTATGCACATATATGGAGAAAGAGGGAAAGAAACTACTGGAGTGTCCTGTTTTTTCATAACAAGACAGGACAGCAAGAGAAATAAGTGAAATATAAATTAAAGAAGGACCATTAAAAAAACTCCAGGATGACAAAAAAGAAATCCTAGGATGACAGCTGTGTATCAGCAATGAAAGGTGAGTAGGCCGGGCATCTCCAGTAGAAACTCCTTCAAAATGATGAAATCTCTATGATTTGTAATATGAATCAATGTGTTAAGAGAAGATTTAGAAAACGGGTGAAGGGTTTGGGGTTGAAAAACAAGCAAAAAAAAAAAAAAAACCCACAATTCCAGGGAAAAACACAATGTACAGGAGAAAGAAAAAAGATTGAATGGGGGGCTGGCCCCGTGGCCGAGTGGTTAAGTTCCCGCGCTCCGCTGCGGGCGGCCCAGTGTTTCGTTGGTTCGAATCCTGGGCGCGGACATGGCACTGCTCATCAGACCACGCTGAGGCAGCGTCCCACATGCCACAACTAGAAGAACCCACAACGAAGAATACACAACTATGTACTGGGGGGCTTTGGGGAGAAAAAGGAAAAAAATAAAATCTTTAATAAAAAAAAAAAGATTGAATGGCTCAGCTCTTATGGCATATATAGTCATAAATACATAAATAAGACATATCTCTCCACCCAAAATTATGAGCTTTATGGGGGGGGATGGTAAATGTTCATTTGTCTGATGGTTGGGGGATGGAAAGAGGAAAGAGAGTTAAATCTTGATCTTCCATGGTAAGAAGACAGTGTTGCTCAACTTTTTTTCACATAAAGGCATTTCTAGAAAATGATATTCGTCTGGTGCATGGCTAAATTAGAGGTGTTTGGAATTCCAAATGAGACTTCTTGCTACCTAAGATATCTTGTATAACTAGTTGATTTTTTAAACCATGTGAATATATAACTATGATTATTGAAACCTTAAAAGATAACTACTTTGGTTGCATGTGAAACAAGGCAAGTTAATGGATTAAAAGGAAAAATAACTCAAAACATATTGAATAATTTTTCTTCTCCTTTTGTCACTCATCAGGGGTGTGACAGGAGGAATTATGACCCTCAAGAAAATCCCACGCCCCAATTCCCAGGACTGTGAATATGATGAAATGTCACACCCAAGAATATGTTACCTTAGGTGGCAAAAAGAACTTTGCAGGTAATGTTACTAAGTTTACTTTGAAATAGGGCAATCATCCGGGATTATTTGAGTGGGCCCAGGGCAATCACAGGACACCTTAAAAATAAAAGAAGGAGACATTTGAGATGGACTTGACAAACCATTGCTGGGTTGAAGATGGAGGGAACCACATGAAAAGAAGTGCAAGTGGCTTCTAGGAGCAAAGAGCAGCCCCCAGCTGGCAGCCAGCAATGAAACATGGATCTCAAAACCTCCAGCTACAAGGAACTGGATTCTTTCAACAATGAGTGAGCTTAGAAGAGGATCCCAAGCCTCAGAACCACAGACCTGGCCAGTAATCTGATTTTAGCTAAGTGAGACTCTGAGTAAATAATCTAACCAGGCTGTCCAGGACTTCTGACCCACAGAAACAGAAAGATAATAAATTTGCATTGTTTTAAGCAGCTCCATTTGTGGTAATTTGTTACACAGCAATAGATAATACAAGGGGGTGAAGGTGAGGTTCTTACCATTTTGAGCAAGATTTGAAGTTTTTACCTTAGTGACTCTATTATTCAGAGTGGGCTAACTTCTGTGACAAATAATTCCACGCTTTCCTTGATCTGGTACCAAAAATATCTCTCTTAGGCCACAATACAACTGAATGTTCAGCAATGGATTTAATCTATGCAGTTCTCTACAGGTCTCAGCATCTTCTGGGTCCTGGGTTCTCTGCAACTGGCCAGTACGTGAGGGAAGAGAGACTGTGAGAATAATGCAGGGGACTCTAGGGGTCTAGCCTGGAAATGGTGAGCATCACTTCACCAACATTCACTGGTGATAGTCACTTCTTGCCTAGTTGGATGCAGGGGGGCTGGGAAGTGTAATCCAGCTGTGGAATATTTAACCTAGCAAATGAAAGTGCATGTGTGAACAACCAGTTCATTTTTCCCACAAGATCTTGGGAACTGTAGGTATAAGATGCATCAGAAAATCAGTTCTCAATTTTCCCAAAAACAAGCCTTAACAGATTCTAAGATATATCTTGGAATAAGATAGTTTTAAAAAAAAATTAGATTGTCTTTAAGTAAATCATAAATGTTCTGGCTCCCTACACCTTTTTGTACTTTGTCTTATAATGGGCTACTTCACATATTTGAGTTCCCTTATCGGCTCCTAAACACATTGGATTTTGTCAACTCTAGACCCAAACTCGTTGATGGGATTAATATCAGAAAGCAGAGATAAGGGCGAGAATGCCTTTGAAAAGCAGAGAGAGAAAAATGAGATTCCTGCAGGTTGGAAAGGTGACTATGGTCCGGGGGGCACCAGAGGCTTCTGACTTCCTCCCTAGCATCATTCCCAGTGGGATAGAAAAACCTCAGAGAGGATGGCTTTTTACATTTTTACATTTTCCCGTTTTCACATTGTAAGTCTAGACCTAGGCACTGTATTCTTTCAATTTTGGAAAAAAATCTTGTGTTCCAAGTATGGTACAGAAGCATCAAGTTCACAGACACATGGGGTCTAATGTGAAGTGGGACAGTGAGTCTCTCAGTGGTAAGTGGTGTGGACTACTCACCGATGACAGGAATTGCCTCCCCAATGACTTTGCACTACTTAAGACCCCAGGACCCTTGTGATGTGTACGTCAATGTGTATGCCTGTGTGTGTTGGATGAATATGGGGCTGAATGGCAAGAATGACTGCATTAGTTGGACTCTCAAAGAATGTGATTAAGAATTGCAAATATATATTTCCTGAAAACCTGAGTTTTTGGCCTGAAAGTTAAACCCATTATACAAGCACCATACAAATGTGTGCTAATCTATCTGAAGCAAAAGGGGGAAGTATTAGTATTATTCAGAGGAAGTGGCAACCATTTAGGAACTGGAGGCCAACTCAGGTAAAGACCTAGCAAGGTCAAACAACCTTGGGAAGCTCAGGAAGCTAATCCTTACTATAGAGGCAAAGGCAGCAAGGAGCACATAGCCAGTCTCTTCAGCTCTGTGCTTCATTATGCTACTACACATAACATCATTCATCTCTTGGTAGAGGGTCCAGGCTCCCATTTATGCTTTTAAAAATAATTTATTGAATTCCTACTAGAAGCAAGTCTTTGTGCAGAATTTTGTGGAAGACACAGATATGACACAGTCTAGGGGTTTTTCACAGGAATATGAGAGAATTACAAGAGTGTATGTGATTTCAAAAAAGAAGGACGTTGGAGAGAGATCCCTGGAAATACTTATTTAAACTTTTTGAAACAGGAAGAGAAAAGCAGAGAAGCCAATAAAGGTGATTAAGATCGCAGAAAGAAAGGATGGTTAACAACTCCAACTGTACTCAAGAGATCATGGAGAAAGAAGACTGAAAAAATGTAGTTAGGCTTGGAGGATGGAGGGTAACTGATGACTTCTCATCACACAATTTCCTTTGACCTAGGATGAAATTGTATGTCACAAGGGTTGAGAAATTAGAAGTAGTGGGTGCAGGCATATGGAAGGGAGCGAAATCTTCACTCAGTATATTACCGTCTATCGTACTTTCTATTATGACACCTGCATCTCTGCCCTCCCCTGACTCCTACTTTTCTGTCTCTAGGTATGTTTCCTTCTCTCTCTGTATACCACATTCTGTACTCATTGTCACATTCTACCTCATTAATAATTGAATAAACTTAGAGTATATATCCTCAACATAGATTTGGAAGAGAGGGGTAGATTAAGTGATTGGAAACAGCAAAAGAGGGGAATAGTAGTATTGATTTTTATTCCTCACTGACTCTTTTGGTTCTTGAACCCTTAGAGAGCCCACATAAACTCCTTTCTGGTTGCCTTACTGAGCCCTTATAATAGACAAAGGAGGCGGCAAGAAATATTAGCACCATAGAAAAGTAGGTCCTTAATTATTAAGCTGTAGAATGAATTGATGATCATAAATTGAAGCACTAATATTGATAACAAAGAGTTTAAATGTAAATTATTCCTTCACCCCCAGAAAGTTCTAATATAGTGTTAATATTTGTTGTCATTTTATTTTAATTAAGGACAAATCCTTTGCGTGTTCTGCATGCGCTTCATTTTCTGGTGAGTGAGTAAGGTTGCAACCAGACTTAAGAACATAGGTTGGAAGAGACTATATTGTTTTTTCCCTAGTTTAGTTCCATAATTGTGAGCAATGTGGTATTTGGGTACATTCTGCATGTTAGTCTGAGTCTTCAGATTGCTGTTGATCTTTTGGATAAGATGAGGCAGAAGTTAAAGATGGGTCTTCTTTGTATGAAGTTGAGCAAATCGAAACATTTTGTTGCACATCTTTCTCTGAATCTATATTGGACAAAGAGGCGAAATCCGTGTCTTGTACTGAGCTTTGGCAGGAGGAAAAATGAAAATCTGGCTTTGCGTCTTCTGCTTGCAGGTCACTTGGGTTTTGGCACTGACTTTTCATGTCCCCTGGTTTGATGTCTCTTGTTTGCATAGTGTCTATTTGCATATATTCTTCTTGGCTACTTGTGGATTGAAAGTCTTGTTGGTCCTTCTCTTGACACTGATTGTTTTGAAACAGAAAGTCTGGTAATTGCGAATCTAGATGATGTCGAGTTAAGGCATGCAGAGTTTGGGCTTCTTGGAATAGAGCTTTCTGCCTTAGGGATTCTTTCTCTAATAGATCTTGGACTTGCCAGGCTTGGGATCCCCAATTTAGGGAATGCTGCATTTCAAATTGCCATTCTTGTGCTTTCCAATCTTTGTTTCTACAGCCTTGGGATTGTTGGCTTAAAGACTGCCAGCCTTGGGTTTTCCAGTCTGGAGATTGCTTTCTTGGGGATTGCCAGTCTTGGTATTCCTGGATTTCGGATTGCCAATCTTGGCACAGCTGCTTTGGGGATTTCTCCTGTTGGACCTGCTGATCTTCATCTTGCTGGTGTTGGGTTTGTTTCTTGGAGGATTTCTCTTTAACAGCCTGTTGATCTTTATCTTGTCCACTTTTGGTTTGTTCCTTTGGGGATCTCTCCTGTTGGTCTTCACTTTGCATATTTTGAGATTGTTGCTTTAGGGATTGCTCCCCTTGAGCCAGCTGGTCTTCAGCTGGCTGATCTGGGGCTGGCTGTGTGGTTTGCTTAGCATGGACTTGCTTATCTATAGAATGCCTCTTTAGGGATAGGCAACATATGATGTGCTTGTCTAGGGATTTAGTCTTTGAGGATTGATGATCTTGGGTTTGTAGGTTTAAAGATTTATGCTTTGGAGATTGCATGCCTTTGCCTTGGCAGCCTAAGGAATGCTCCTTTGGGGATTTCTTGCCTTGGAGTTCCTTCACAGGTTTCCATTCTTGGGTCAGAAACATGACTTCTGATTGAATGCTTTGATATAATACTTGTTTAAATTGCTGGTCTTGAGGTTGGATGTTTTGTAGTTGAAGATCTGGGGATTTCTCATTGTGTTGTATACTAGGGGACTGTGCAGGATGGAATGCTGGGGCTTTAAATAGCACGGCTTGTGCTGGAAAAACTTGTACTTGGGAAAGCATATCTTGGGGAGGCATGTCTTGACATGGTATATTTTGGGAAAGCATGTCTTGGGATGACGTGTATTGAGATGACATGTCTAGGGATTGTGTATCTTGGGATGGCATGTCCTGGGATTGCTTGTCTTGGGATGGTATGTCTTGGGATGGCATGTCTTCAGATGTCAGGCTATGAGACTGTGTGACATGGGATGTTGGGGCTTCAGATAGCAGGGCTTGTACTCGCAGAGTTTTGGCTGGCAGAGCTTGGGATGGCAAGTCTTGGGTTGGTAACATTTGAAGTTGTTTTACATAATGGGATGGAAAAACTTTGACTGGTAAATCTTGGGCCTGTAGCAATTGGGTTTGCATTTCTGGGGGTCGTATCATAGCAGATTTTAGGTCTTCATCAGTGAATTTTTCAGCGTACACAATATTTTCTGAGGGCCTTTTCTCTAATATGGGAGGCAAAGGTTTCGGCTCAACTTCTTCCTCATATAGTTTTAAAGGTGGAGGGATACTTTTTTGTGGTTCATCTGGCACAAATACAGATGTGTAATTACTATTGCTGCCTCTCCTCTCTAACTGTTGTAAGGCTAAAGGATTGCTTAAGACTTTTAACTTGAAGAAAGTATAGCCTCCAAAGAAAAAAGGTTGTATGTTTGTTACTGAATTCTCACTAGAAGACTCTTCTTGAAGCTCAAATTGTATTACAGCATTTTCTTCTGGGACAGAGAATTCACTCTCTTGAGTAACATCCGAAGGGAAGAAAAACACAATCTGTAAAACCAAGGGGCAGGAGAAGCATTAATATAACAGAATCATCTTTGATGTTCTTTTATTCTTGTATTCTCAAATTATTTTTCATCTCCACCTTAAGACAGTAGATAGGAAATAACATCTACAAGAGGAGTCAGAAAACATACCAGTACTGCCTTTAACATTGGTTTTATTTTGGACAAGTCATCACCTTCAATTATTGACTAGGGGAATTTGATTAAGATTGTCTGAAATATTCTTCCCATATTTAATATTTTAAAGCTTCTAAGACATTTTAAATCATCTACTCAATATTCAGGTATTCAAGTTTATAATGATTTATTGATTACCCACTAGATGAACTAGATGCTGGAAATCAAAGATAAGTATATGTGGGTTTTGCCCATAAGGTGTTCCAACTATAGGTAGACCAAGATCTAAATAGATAACAATACAGTTTAGCAAGTGCTATTATAGAAATTGGTGTTTTATGGGAATGTATGACTTAATTCTGAGAGAGCCAGGAAATGCTTCATAGAAGAGGAGATATTTGATCTATTCTTGCTTGACGGCAAAAAGATACGATGAAGAAAGATAAGAGTCAAAATCCAGGTAGAGGAAAAAGTGGGTGCAAACACACAAGGTTGTTGCATAGTGTGATGCAACTTAGTGTGATGGCAGAAGGTAAGCAATTAGATTTTGTCAGATGGCATGCTAGGTGCTATAAAATGAATGTGGTGTCCTTCCAAATTCATATGTTGAAACCTAATCTCCAATGTGATGGTATTTAGAGGTAGAATCTTTGGGAGGTGATTAGATCACGAGAGTAGAGCCTTCATAAATGGGATTAGTGCCCTTATAAACAGGACCCCAAAGAGCTCCCTTGCCCCTTCCTCCATGCGAGGACACAGTGAGAAGACCTCCATCTCTGAACTCAGCAGACTCTGAATCTGCTAGCACCCTGATCTTGGACGTCTCAGCTTCTAGAATGGTGAGAAATAAATTTTTGATTTTTAAGCCACTCAGTCTTTGGTATAGCAGCCCACAGACTAAGACTAAAATTAACACCAAGAAGTGGGAGTGTTGCTATAACAAATACCTAAAAATGTAGACGTAGATTTAAACTGAGTAATAGGTAGAAGCTGGAAGAGTTTTGAGGCGTGTGTTAGAAAAACCTTTACATTTCTGTGAATGGACCATTAAGGATGATTCTGGTGAGAGCACAGAAAGAAAAAGGAGAGCTGTAGAGAAAGCCTCAATCTTCTTAGATAACACCTAAGTAATTCTGAACAAAATGTTGGTAGAAATATGGATGATAAAGGTCATTCTGGTGAGGTCTCAGACAGAAATGAGGAACATGTTATTGGAGAATGGAGGAAAAGTGATCTTGGCTATAAAACTGGCAAAGAACTTGACTGGATTGTGTTTGTGTTCTAGTGTTTTGTGGGAGGTAGAATTTGCAAGAAACGAAATTTAGCTGAAACTACTTCTAAGCAAAGTGTTGAAGCTGACACTTTGAAGCTGTCCTCCTGACAGCTTATGGTAATATGTGAGAAGAGAGAAATGATGTAAAGATGAAATTGCTAAGCAAAGAAGAATCAGGACTTAAAGGTTTGGATAATTCTCAGTCTATCCATGTTGCAAAAGATGAGACTCCGAAGAGTATGACCCAGTGACTGGTTTGATAAGGAGATTGGCATGGATCAGCCATCTCAACAGTAGGCAGAAGATGTTCTCCAAGACAATGGAAGAATGACTCCGATGACCATTCAGAGATCATCAGGGCTGCCACTCCCAGTACAGGCCCAGAATGCAAAGGACCTGGAAGAAGAATGGTTTCAAAGGATGAGACTGACTCTCTGATTGAGGCAGAGCCAGGAGGTCCCCATCCAGTGCCTCAGGGGTAGACCTGCTGCAGACAGCTGCTGCATGAGCACAGGCATGGAAGTGTGACTGTCTTTACCTAGATTTCAAAAGACAGAGCCACCAGACAGAGCCGCGGGCTTGGGACCCCAACCCAGCAGGCATGGGAGCCCTGCCCAGGAAAGTCACAGGGCCCAGGCAGAGAGCTGCTGCAGAGGCAGAGCCCAGGCTAAGAGGGCCTTCCTGTTGAGTTCTTGGGGTGGTGTCACTACTCCAGTGCGCTTGGAAGTTAGAGCATGGAGCCAAAGAGGGTTATTCTTGTGCCTTAAGGTTCAAGTTGTTTACCCTGTTGGGTCTTGGACTTACTTGGGAACTGTCCTTTCTTTCCTATTTCTCCTTTTTGGAATGGGCATGTCTATCCCCTGCCTGTCCCATCATTGTAGTTTGGAAGTTTAGTTTCATAACATGTTTGGTTTCAGAGGTTCACAGCTACAGGGAATTTGCCTCAAAATGAATTATACCTTGAGTCTCACCCATCTCTGATTTAGATGAGACTTTGGACTTAAAGTTGATGCTGAAACAAGAATTTTGGGGCTATTGGAATGGAAAGAGTATATTTTTCATGTGAGAAGGACATTAATTGGGGAGGGCAGGGTAGATTGAATGTGTTCCCCCCTAAATTCATATGTTGAAGCTTAATCCTCAATGTGCTTGTATTTGGAGGTGGCTGTCTATGAACCAGGAAGCAGGCTCTCACCAGACCCCGAATTTACTGGTGCCTTGATCTGGGGCTTTCCAGCCTCCAGAACTCTGAGAAATAAATGTTTGTTGTTTAAGCACCCTGAGTCTATGGTATTTTTGTTACAGCAGTCTGAATGGACTAAGATACTAGGTCAGGAAATTTTAGCTTTCCTTTACAGGCAAGTAAAATCTATTAGAGTTTTTTTTAAACAGCTAAGTGATAGCATCTGATACAACCTTTAGTCAATGCTTCCTATTCTTCATAGTTGTTTTTGAGAGGAGTTGTCATTACAGACCAATCTGCTGATCTCTGAGGTCATTCATAGAGTCAGAATAGCTGCTTGGCTATTTGAGGAAATGAGCCAAACTCTGAGTGATTAAATGACCTAATTATGGTTACCACTTGATTGATGGCAGGCCTAAAATGAGAATCTCCACATTCTTTTACACTACACATTGTCATTCCCTACTTTTCTAATTTGGTTCTGCATCTGTACTTTATCCCTGTTGGAACGCTATTTATGTGAGGATAAATGGTACTTTAGGGGATTTCTGCATTTTTACTCATCCCCAAACTTTTGTTTCATTTGAATTGTAATTTATTCATTCATTAAAAGAGAGGTCTGAAGGCATGAATTATAATTTCTCTAACTTTATCCAATTCTTAAGTGCTATTATTTTAAATTTACTCATCCCTAATGATAACTGAGTGATTACCAGGTGCTAGGCAAGGTTCAAAGTCATCTCAAGTAATCGTTATAACATCCCTATGAGGTTATTATCCTTGTTTTACAACTGAGAGAAGTAAAGGTCGGAGATGTTAAGTAACCTGACCAGTGTCCTAGAGCTCTTACCTTGTGAAGCTAAAATTCATGCATTGCTGTTGAATTCTAGGTCCTGAGTTTTTCTCCCTAATCTGATCTAATCTCTAATCTGTGTTTCCTTATAATAACCACTTCAATTACACCTTACTCTAGGGCTGTTATGACGGAAGTCATATGAAACAATGCTTTCAGGCATAGGAGTTGGCATAGAGAAGTTGCTCAGTAAATATTAAGAGTTCACGTTCCCTTTTCTCTTCTTGAGATCAGGGTGCATATTACAGAGTATCTTTGAATCCTCTGTTGTACTTTGCACGTTGCTGTGCTATTAAAAAGTCCTATCCCTGGAATAAAATTGAATGGTTATTCAGTATGAGTAATTTATTGTTTTAATTTAATTTTTTAAAAGATTTTATTTTTACTTCTTCTCCCCAAAGTCCCCCAGTACATAGTTATATATATTTTCAGTTGTGGGTCCTTCTAATTATGGCATGTGGGATGCCACCTCAGCATGGCTTGATGAGCAGTGCTAGGTCCACTCCCAGGATCCGAATATGTGAAACCCTGTGCTGCCGAAGCAGAACACACGAACTTAACCACTCAGCCATGGGGCCAGCCCCTGAGTAATTTATTTCAATGTTGCTGCTAAAGAGCTTCCCACAGAGTTTTATACTCTTCTGCAGTTGTATCACGAAAAGAGCAATACACCAGATACTTGGGCTTAGATAATATAATAAAAATGTAAGCATGAGATGAAAAATTACAAAAGTTGATACCAATCCATGATAAAAAAAAAATACCTTTCTGCAAACTACGATAAATTTAGTCTACGAAAACCCTATAGGTAACATCACATTTAGGGGTAAAATATAAAACTTTTTCACTCTAAGGTCATGAAGGAGGAAAGGTTGGGTATGCTCGGCACTTTTTTTTTTAAGCATTGTACTGGAGTCTCTACACAGTGCAATAAGTTGAGAAAAATAAGAAATAAAGTTTGTGAATAAAAATATATTTACTAGTAGGGGCCAGCCTGTTGGTGTAGTGGTTATATTCATATACTCCACTTCAGTACTCCAGGGTTTGCCAGTTTGGGCCCTAGGGGTGGACCTACATACCCACTCATCAAACCATGCTATGGTGGCATCCCACTTACAAAATAGAGGAAGATTGGCACAGATGTTAGCTCAGGGCCAGTCTTCCTCACCAAAAAAAAAAAAACAGTATTTACTGGTAAAATAATTATCTACCTAGAAAATGACAGGAAATCTGTAAAAAAGATACTAGAATTAATAAGTTTAGTAAGGTCATGTATACCAGTATATAAAAATAAAATGAATTTCTATATGCAGGAGTATACATTTGTAAAATGAAATTTTAAAATACCATATATAATAGCAAGAAAAAAACATTGACATACTTAGGGATAAATTTAACAAAATATGCACAAGACATGCACACTGAAATCTACAAAATGGAAGGAGATGTGGACTGTTGGCTGCTAAATTGGTAGGTTATATACTCAATTTTAGCCTTCAGTGTGATAGTGACTACCCATGTCCCCCTCCCAGACCCTGACAGGCAGTTGAGGGATAGCAACCCACTTTCCTGGTATGACTTGCTGGAGCCAGGGTGGGCAATAAGGATCTTTGACTTCCAAATATCAAGTTTCTCTGTTCTATTTGAAGATTCCTGCTTATCACTCCTGTGCAGGTACAGAGGCTGGATGTCATTGTTTCAACCCATACTGGCTGAAGCAGCTTCTGGGGGAAGCTATTCCAACTTCTGTTTGTTGTTTTTGTTTTCTGATATTCAAAAACAACTGTAATATGGAAGAATGTAGAAAACCACTATGCATGCCCCAGGAAAAGATGCAGGCTCATAAAAGAACTGAGAAGACATTAAGCTTTCATCTCAGGCTGTTCTCTGGCACAGAGATGCTCTACAACAATAAACAAACAAACAAACAAACAAAAAACCCCAGCAAACCCTAATGAAGGAGGAGGATCTGATGTCCAGAGTTAACATGTTATGAGATTCAAATGTTCAATTTTTAACAAAATAAGTCAAAAGGTATACAAAGCAACAGGAAAGGATGGCCCATTCAGTGGAACAAAATAAATGAACAGAAAGCGTACCTGAGGAAGTTCAGACTTTGGATTTACTAGACAAAGACTTTAAAATAAGTATATTAACAGTACTAAAAAAGCTAAAGGAAGTCATGGGAAAACAGGAAAATGATGAATGAACTAAGTGAAAGTATCAATAAAGAGAGATAAATTATATAGCAGAACCTAAAAGAATTTCTGGAGCTGAAAAGTACAATAAAATATGCACTAGAGAGGTTCAAAAGCATTTCTGAATATGCAGAAGAAATAAACAATGAACTTGAAGGTAGGACAATTGAAATTAATGAAACTGAGGAACAGAAAGATAAAAGAATTAAGAAAAGTGAACAGAGCCTAAGGGACCTGTGAGATACCAACAAGTAAACCAACATATGCATTGTGGGGATCCAGAAGGAGAAGAGAGAGAGATGGGACAAAAAAGAATAAAGAAATAATGACTGGGGGCTGACCCAGTGGCATAATGTTTAAGTTCAGCATGCTCTGCTTTGGTGGCCTGGGTTTGTGGGTTCAGATCCTAGATGCAGACCTACACCACTCACCAAGCCATGCTGTGGGAGTGACCCACATGCAAAGTAAAGGAAGATGGGCACAGATGTTAGCTCAGGGCCAATCTTCCTCAAACAAAAAGGAGGAGGATTGGTGACAGATGTTAGCTCAGTGCCAATCTTTCTCACCAAAAAAGAAAGAAAGAATAACTGAAAACTTCCCAAATTTGATGAAAAACATTCATCTATAAATCCAAGAAGCTCAATGAATTCCAAGTAGGGTAAACTTAAAGTGACCCACACCAAGGCACATTACAATCAAAATTTGAAAACTAAAGACACAAAATCTTGAAAACAGCAAGAGAGAAGTACCTCGTCACATGCAAAGGACCTTCAGTTTGACTATTAGCCAATTTATCATCAGAAACTTTGAAAGCCAGAAGGCAGTGAAGTTATATATTCAAAGGGCTTACAGAAAGTTCTCTATCTGGAAAATCATCAAAAACAAGGAAGAAACTAAAACATTCCAAGATAAACAAAAGGTGAGAGAGATAGTTATCATTAGACCTGTCCTACAAGAAGTGCTAAAGTGAATCCTTGAAATGAAAGAAGCTAGACAGTAACTTGAAGCTATATGAAGAAATGAAGATCTTTGGTATAGGTAAATACATGGGCAATTATAAAAAGTTAGCTTTTTATTTTCTACATGATTTATAGGACAAATGCATAAAGATAGTTATTAACCTATGTAATTGGGAATTCAATGTATAAAGATTTAACCTGTGACATCAATAACAGAAAGAGGGGGATGGGGCTGTACAGAAGCAGAGCTTTTGTATGCTATTGAACTAAAGTTGGTATAAATTCAAATTCAAATTAGATTGTTATATGTTTAAATGGGTGTTAAATGTAATCCACAGGGTAATTATAAAGAAAATATCTGTAGAATATATGCAAAAGGAAATGAGAATATCAATGTTTCACTACAGAAAACCAACTAAACACAAAAGAAGGCAGTAATGGAGGAAATGAGACACAAAAAGCTATAAGGCGTATAGAAAACAAAGAGGAAAATGGCTGAAGTAAGTTCATGTCTATTAGCATTTACTTTAAATGTAAATGGATTAAACTCTCCAATTGAAAGATAAAGATTGGCTGAATGGATAAAAATACAACAAAAAAAGAACCCAGAGCTAACATCTGGGCCAATCTTCCTCTATTTTGTATGTGGGATGCTGCCACAGCACAGCTTGATGAGGGGTGCATAGGTCCATGCCCGGGATCTGAACTGGCAAACCCTGGGCTACCGAAGCAGAGCACACACACTTAACCACATGCCACTGGGCTGGCCCTGTCCTCCTTCTTTTTTTTAATAGCCATCCCAAGGGATACGAAGCGGTATCTCACTGTGATTTCTCTTTTTTGAGGAAGATTAGCCCTGAGCTAACATCTGCTGCCAATCCTCCTCTTTTTTGCTGAGGAAGACTGCCCCAAGCTAACATCTGTGCCCATCTTCCTCTACTTTATATGTGGGATGCCTGCCACAGCATGGTTTGACAAGCAGCATGCAGGTTGGCACCCAGGATCTGAACTGGCAAACCCTGGGCAGCTGAAGTGGAGCATGCAAACTTAACTGCTGTACCACTGTGCCGGCCCCTCACTGTGATTTTGATTTGCGTATCCTAGCAATTAGTGATGTTGAGCATCTTTTCATGTATCTATTGCCCAATAGTACATCCTTTTTGGAGAAATGTCTATTATAGTCTTTGTCCATTTTTAATTAGGTTGTTTGTTTTTTGTTGTTGTTGAATTGTAGGAGTTCTTTGTGTATTCTGGATATTAATCCCTTATTAGATTATGATTTTCAAATATTTTCTGCCTTTCTGTAGATTGTTTTTCCCTTTCTTGGCAGTATCCTGTGGTGCACAACAGTTCTTAATTTTTATGAGGTCCAATTAATCTATTCTTTTCTTTTGTTTCTGTGCTTTTAGTGTCCTATCCATGAAATCATTGCCAAATCCAATGTCATGAAGATTTCCATCAGTATTTTCTTCTACGTTTTATAGTTTTAGCTTCTGAGTTTAGATATTTGACTTATTTGAGTTAAATTTCACATACGGTATAAGGGAAGGCTCCAACTTCATCCTTATGCATGTGGTTATCCACTTTTCCAGCACCATTTGTTGGGACTGTCCTTTCCCACCCTGAATGATCTTGGCACCCTTGTTGAAAATCAATTGATCATATATGTAAGGGTGTGTTTCTGGGTTCTGTATTCTGTTCCATTGGTTTATATATCTGCCCTTATGCCAATACCATACTGTCTTAGTTACTGTAGCTTTGTAGTAAGTTTCGATGTTGGGATATGTGATTTCTCCAACAATGAGAGACAAAGAGGGGCAGTATATAATGACAAAAGGGACATTCCACAAAGAGGACATAACATGTATGAATATACATGCACTTAACACAGGACCACCAAAGAATATAAAGCAACTATCAACAGACCTAAAGGGAGAAATTGACAGCAACACAATAACAGTAGGGGACTTCAACACCCCACTTACATCAATAGATAGGTCATCCAGGCAGAAAGTCAACAAAGAAATAGTGGATTTAAGTGAAACACTTGAGCAGATGGACTTAATAGATATAGAGAAAGCATTCCATCCAAAAGCAGCAGAATACACTTTCTTCTCAAGTGCACATGAATATTCTCAAAGATAGACCATGTGTTGCAGAAGAAGGTAAGCCTCAATAAATTTAAGAAGATTCAAAGCATATCAAGCAGCTTTTCCAACCATAATGCTATGAAACTAGAAATCAACCACAAGAAAAAGCTGGAAATTCACAAATATGTGGAGACTAAGCAACATACTGCTGAGCAGCCATTAGATCAATGAAGACATCAAAGGAGTAATTTAAAAACATCTGGAGATAAATGAAAATGAAAAGACAACATACCAACTCTTATGGGATGCAGCAAAAGTGGTCATAAGAGGAAAATTCATAGCAATACAGGCTCACCTCAACAAACAAGAAAAATCTCAAATAAGTAGTCATAAACTATGCCTAAAAAAACTAGAAAAAGAACAGCAAAGCCCAAAGTCAGCAGAAAGAGGGAAATAATAAAAATTAGAGCAGAAATAAATGAAATAGTGACTAAAAAACAGTACAGAGGTTCAACGAAACTAAGAGCTGGTTCTTTGAGAAGATAAACAAAATTGACAGACCTTTGGCCAAACTCACTAAGAAAAAAAAGAGAGAAGGCTCAAATAAATAAAATTAGAAGTGAAAAAGGAGAAATTACCACAGCTACTGCAGAAATACAAAGGATTATAAAAGAATACAGTGAAAAATTATGCCAATAATTTGGATAACCTAGAAGAAATGGATAAATTCTTAGACTCATACAACCTCCCAAAACTGAATCAAGAAGAAATAGAGAATCCAAATAGACCAATCACAAGTAAAGAGATTGAAACAGTAATCAAAAACCTCCCCCAAAACAAAAGTCCAGAACCAGATGGCTTCTCTGGAAAATTCTACCACACATTCAAAGAAGACTTAATACCTATCCTTCTTAAACTCTTCCAAAAAATTGAAGAGGAGGGGTGGCTTCCTAACTCATTCTACAAGGCCAACATTACCCTGATATCAAAACAAGACAAGGACAACACAAAAAAGGAAAATTACAGGCCAATATCACTGATGAACATTGATGCAAAAATCCTAGCAAACTGAACAAAATACTAGCAAATAGAATACAACAGTACATTAAAATGATCATACACCATGAACTCAAAAATTAAAGATAGAAATGCCACATGATGTAGCTATCCCACTACCAGGTATTCATCCAAAGAACTTGAAATCAACAATTCAAAGAGTTTTATGCACTCCTATTTTCATTGCAGCATTATTCACAATAGTCAAGACGTGGAAGCAACCCAAGTGTACTTCAACTGATGAATGGATAAAGAAGATGTGGTGTATATACATACAATGAAATACTACTCAGCCATTAAAAAAGACAAAATTGTCCCATTTGCAACATGGATGGACCTTGAGGGTATGATGTGAAGCAAAATAATACAGACAAAGACAAATACTGCACGATTTCATTCATATGTGGAAGATAAACAAACACATGGATAAAGAGAACAGATTAGTGGTTACCAGAGGGGAAGGGGGCTAGGGGTTGGGTGAAAGGGATGGAGGGACACATATGTAGGGTGATGGATAAAAATTAGACTATTGGTGCTGAGTGCAATGCAGTCTATACAGAAACTGATACCTGTACACCTGAAATTTCACAAAGTTGTAAACCATTATTACCTCAATAAAAAGAAAGGAAGAAAAAAATAACAAATGTTGATGAGGTTGTAGAGAAACTGGAACCCTTGTGCACTGCTGGTGGGAATGTAAACTGGTACAGTCACTGTCAAAACAGTTTGGCAGTTTCCCAAAAGGTTAAACATAGAACTACTATCTGACCCAGGAATTAGATTTTTAGGTATATATCCAAAAGAATTGAAAGAAGGTACTCGAACAGATATTTGCACACCAGTGTTCCTAGAAGCATTATTCACAATAGCCAAAAGGTGCAAAAAATCTTTTATGAATGAATAGTAGCCCATTATGTGTATACGCCGCATTTCATCTAATTATTCATCTGTTGATGGACAGATGAATGAATCTGGAAAACATTATGTTTAGTCAAATAAGACAAATACAGATGGATGACTATCATATGATTCCACTTTTATGAATTATCTAGAATAGGCAATAAATAGTAGAAAGTAACAGTAGAGACAAAGTAGAATAGAGGTTACCAGGGACTGAAAAGAGGAGGAAAGGAGAGTTATTGTTTTATGGTACAGAGTTTGTACTGGCATGATGAAAATGTTTGGGGCATAAATAGCGGTGATGGTTACACGTCATTATGAACATATTTAATGCCAGTGAATTGTACACTTGCAATCGGTTAAAATGACAAACAGTGTGTTATATATTTTTTAACACAATAAAAAAGAATTACTCTGAAGCTACAGAAATTAAGACAGTGTGGAACATGTGCAAGGATAGACAAATAGATCAATGGGACAAAATAAAGTGTCCAAAAGAGACCTATAAATAAGAGGTCCCAATGGACTTTCAACAAAGGTGTCAAGGTGATGGGACAATTGCATTTTTGACAAATAGTGTTAGAACAGCTGAATATCTCCATGAGGTGGGGATAGGGCATGAATTTCTAACCTTATCTCACAACTATACATAAAAGTAAACTCAAAATCTATTATAGACCTAAACATAAAATCTAAAACTATAAAAATTCTACAAGAAAATAGAGAGGAAAATCTCCACAATCTTGATGTAGACACAGCTTTGTTAGAACACAAGAAGGACTAACCATAAAGGAAAATAAATCAAATTTGTTATTTGAAAGGAACTATTAAGAAAATGAAAATGCAAGTCAAGGCTGGGAAAACTATTAGCAATACATATATCTCAAAAAAGAACTTATATTAGGAATCAGGTTCTTATAAGTAAATAAGATAAAAAATGCTATAAAAGTTGGCTAACGGTTTGAACAGACATCTCAAAAAAGATATGCAAATGGACAATATACACATTGAGTCTCATTATCATTTATCATCAGGGAAATGCAAATGAAACTACAATGAAATACCACTACATACCCACTAAAATGGCTAAATTATTAATACAACCGACATTCCAAGTGTTGGTGTTTATATTGGAAAAACTGTTACCTCTCATATTGCTGATGAGAATGCACAACGGTATAGCCACTTTGGAGAACTGTTTGGCGTTGTCTTACAAAGTTAAATATCCACTTGCCATATGACCTAGCAATCAAATCCTAGATATGACACTCCAAGAGAATTGAAAACATATGCTCAAACAAAGATGTGAACTCAAATGTTCATGGCAAGTAAATGCCCACCAAGAAGAAAATGGATAAACTGTGGTGTACCCTTACATAAAAGTATCGATGCATGCAACAGCATGGATGAATCTCATATACATGTTGCTGAATGAAAGAAGCCAGATACAAAGAGTACTTATTTATGACTCCATGTATATGAAGTTTGAGAAATTAAAAATTAATCGAAGTGATGAAGACATCAACTGCAAAGAGATCCCAGGGAACCTTTTGGGATGATATAGGCATTCACTGTATCTTGATTGTGATGGTAGCTAAACAGGTGTATGCAATTTGTCAATTCTCCTTGAATGGTACACTTAAAATGGATGCATTTTATTGTTTGTAAATTATGCTTCTATAAAGTTGATGTAAAAAAGAGCCAAAAAACACCCCACCTAACACAGAGCCTGGAACTGGTTTTGGGATTTAGAGAGCCGGCTCTGGAGCCATATTACTTGAGTCACAATCCTGATGTTGGATGATACTAGAGAGATTACTCTTTGAGCCTTAATTCTTTCATATGTAAAATAATGGTGTTTTAATAGTTTTGTTAAGATTGAGTAAGTTGGTCCTAAGTGATTACAACAATGACTGACAGTAAACATTCAGTAAATAAGCTCTAAGGATTATTATAAATAATATTAGTATCACTTAAATATTTTTCTCTCTGCTTCCTCTCTGGTGAGGGAATTGTGTCACACACCATTGTGACCCAGTTATAAGCTCCCCATGTTTCAGTAATATGGTTTCCCATTAAGTCTACTCTTTCATATATTTTGGCCAGGAAATATGGAGCGATGTCTGAACAGAGATGACTGTGGATAGCAGATAGGACAAGAAAAAGCAACACAATTGCATAGTTGTCTCAAAGGGTAGAGTGAGCCTTCAATTTTAAACATGTTCCTCCTTATCCTTCCCAAACTTAGAAGTTTTAGTTCAGTATCTGAGAAGACTGCTCTGTCCACTAATAGGCCAGAGGTCACTTTGGAGTGTCCCAATAGGGATCTGTTTTCATAGCAACTTTGAACGCACCTCATTTGACTTTGTCCAGCACTTGCTCCCAAAAGAGGCGATAGTCACAGAGATACTGAGCTCTGCTATGCTGATGATCAGTAAGACTGACAAAATTCCCTGCAAATAATGAGAATAAATATTTGGCATTTGGAATGAAAGCTGTATCATGTTAAACATATAAGTGAAGGACTGCTTACAGTGTATGATCAAGTAAGGAAAAACCCATATATTAGATGTTTCTGCAGCCATCAGCGATTGGCCAGTTTTCACCTCATGTCTTTCTGGTAAGCCAGAATAATGCCTATAGGGACCAGGCAACCATCCCAAATGAGAGAAACAGTTAGGAGGGGAGACAGTAGAGACTAAAGGTATTGCTAGGATGCATTCGTTACTCAGTTACAGGCAACAGTTGCCATGAGGGAATGTGGGCGCCAGGATGCCTGGTCTTTTTCTTTCCTAAGGAAGCTGTATACCCATACTATGAATTTGAAATTTTCTAGTTGTTATTCAATTGTGTGAACCAAATAAAACATATCTTCAGGCTGGATATAGCCCACACATTGCCATTTTGCATGCTTTGCTTTCAGATAATGTCTAGACTGAGAAGCAGCGTGGAATACATGGTGTCCAAAAGGCTTAGACTCTGGAGACACAAAGAGCTGGGTGCAATTGGGTCCGACGTTACACTTAACCTTGGGCAAGTGACTGAGTCTATCTGAATCTTGGTTTCCCTGCAACACATCCAAAAGGTTGGATATTCTCCATTTATTGGTAAAGCTGAAATGTATAAAGTGCCTGCTGTAAATTTACTGGCTTCAGCTGTTGAACAAGCTAGACCTGGTCTTGATCTTTGTGGAACTTCTGTCATAGTAAGGGAGGCAGATAGTAACAAGTAATTAGGCAATTATTTACTTAACTAAATTGTGATAAGTGCTATGAAAAAATATGGGGAGCTATGTACTACTCTAATGGGAGGTCTGATCAGGTCTGTACTGGAAAAGGTGGAGGTTTGATGAGGAAGGACTTCCTTAAAGAAGTGGTATTTAAACTGAGACTAAAGAATGAGGAGGAGTTAATTGGGTAGACAAAAAAGGGTAGGCACTGGGCTCAGGAACATTTGAAACAAGAAAAAGCTGGTCTATGGTGCTGGGGCGGTGGGTACTTGACACATTAAGGAATTTCAGGAAGTAGCAGGAAAGTGGAGAAAAATAAAGGCCTGGAAAAATGTTGGAAAGGTAGGCAAGATAGGTGCTATAGAGTCTTGAAAGCCTTTTGAGATCTGGTCTTCATTCCGTGTTTAGGAATTGAAGCCATTTTAGGTTTAGGAAGGAAGCCATTGAGTAATGTGCTCAGATATACATATTTAAGTGATCACTCTGGCTTCAGTGTAGACATGGATTGGTCTTTGGGACAGAGGTCAGTTCAAGTGATGTCTCAAGCCCATTGTTCTGGCTTTTTAAAGGTTATTTATGATGTTTAGGTTGCAGCAAGGAATCATGGAGTTATAGAAGGGGGGGAGGGGTGGGTCTCAGAACAGATTCTCCATGATTCTGTGGGCAGAAACTAATCCTGCAATACCCATCCATGCAGGGCAGTAAGTTGACAGCAGAGTTTCATTTATCTGGAGATTTAACCCTTTTAGTATACAATTTCTTCCTGGTATATACTAAAGTACAGTAATGACCTGCTGTCCACCAGGAAAAAGGGTAAGGATTATAATGTTGCATCATATTCTTGGCCCAATTAGGACAGTATTTTATCTCTTATATTGGTTTCTGGCTTTCCCTCGTAATGTTTTATGAGTCTAATTCTAGAATTTATCTCAAAATATATTGTAATGTCCTTAGGCTCATTTTACCAGGTGATTGGGAGAATTAAATAAAATCTCATATCCAGGAATTGACAGCTCTTTTTCCTTTTCTTCTTTATTGAGGGAGACAATTTCCCATGATTGCACTTCACTTCCATCCAAAGAGGTCAAATCTGATTAACATTCTAGGACCAAAGCCTACAAGATGTGGCTGGTAGAAATAGAACGAGACCCCTGGATTTGCTTAGGGACTCAGCATGAAAGGCCTTTTGGAATCATTGACATGCATAAAAATAATGTCACTGAATACTTAAAATTACACTAATAATTATACTTCCTAGTAAAGATACATCTCATCTGCTTTAATGATTAAAACTGCTTTTATATAAATTATCTTCGAAAATTATTAAAATACATTATTAAATGGCTTAACCACTTTCTCCCACTGTATTTTGTTTTGAGTATTGAGTAAACTTTTTAGCTCATTCTGTACCTTGTTAATGCTGAAAGACAAAACTTAATCCAATCCATGTCAATACCAATAGGAATTACTAAAACCCATTGCCTATTTACACTGTGCCAGGTACTTTTTTAATTTAAGTAATCTTCACAACAACCCAGTGAGGCGGGGATTACTATCTTCATTTAGTGACTGAGGAAAACTGAGGCTCAGAAAAAAACAAAATGTTAGGCCAAAGTCACAAGCTTATAAAGGACAAAACCAGGATTCAAGTCCCGACATTATAGCTCCTGAATTGCAGTATGCTTCTCAACAGTCAGTTCAAATGCTGATACGGCTTCAATGATTGGAATCCAAAGTAATGAACTGATGTATCATGATCATAGTTCAGATAAGATTATACAGATTCATCTCACAGAATAAAGCTACTTACATTGAAAAGGATTCTACCTATTACACATAGTCCTTCAACGGAAGGAGTCTGGCAGTAATCATGCTGATGTCTAAAGCTGATAATGGTGAGAATAATGCCAGCAACCGCAACCAAGGAACTGATAACATTCATGGACACGACACCTTGTCCCTGGAAAATAGTTTAAAAAATAACAATGAAATAAATAAAAAGCAAAGCAAACCAAAAATACCTTGTAAGAAAAACTTAGTGCTTTTATCTTTCAGATACCCCTTAGGGATGAAGGGCTCCATCAGGTCAGTAGGCTTGAAAGGCTTGAAAAGTTAAATCCTGCTTTATCTACATCAGAAGACAAACCAAATTTTAGAATAAACCAGGAAGCCGAGAAAGAGGACGGGTAGCGAAGGGGTGCTCTACGGTTAATGCTAAAGAAAATGTTCGGTTTCTCCTAATGCACCATCCTTCATAATCTATAAGCAAAATAGTGTGTTAGAAAATATCTTGGCTTTGTAATTAGACCTGATCTTGAGTCCTAGTGAACTAGGACCTTGTACAAGGCAACTAATCTCTTGGAATCTCAATTTCTACCTTTAAAAATGAGAGTAATATCACCCATTTTAGGCCAGTATCCATTTATTCACGTATTTTAATAAATATTTAGTGTGCACCAACTATGTGTCAGGTACTACATTAGATCCTGGGACACAAAGATAACACAATAGATGAGCTCCTGTCTTCAGGTGACTTACATCCCTTCCCCAGGGGCATTCAAACAGTAACCAACCAAATCACTAACATATTTACAGATGGCAACAAATTTGGACTGGGGTTTAAAGGTTTCCTTTCTCAACTCAGGGTTCCAAAATGGAAGGTGTAAGAAATTCATATTGCCCCATCCAATTCCCTTTACTCATTCCTTTTTATTTTTTGGCATGTATGTCTGACTTCCTTTGAAGGAAAAGGAATGTCTTATTCATACTCTACTCCCAGCACTGCTATTGCTCTTTTAAAGGAAAAACAAACACACAAAAACCCCTCATATCTTAATTTAGTGGATATTTGCTATTTCTTGATTGTAGTATGTCTGTTTTGATGTGAAATGCAATGATGCATTTACACAGCCTGTCCTATCCAGGAGCTTGTGGCTTAGTGTGGCAGGACTTGGAAGCATCCCTATGACTTAATGTTCACCGCAAACACAGGTCTTTACTACAAACAGGCATTTTGGCAGAAAATGCACAGAAGCATACAGATATGCCATCTCTCTCAATTCTCAGTCCTTTGCTCTTTCAAGGCTCTGTTTTGGCTCCCTTAGGACGTTTAGTGGACTAAAATCTCTAAATAAGCCATCCTTCATGTGTATTGTGCTTTGCAGTTTACAAAGAATATGCCCAGCTTTGTTCTCATCTTATTCTCATTACAGTTTTGTGATGTGGGTAGATCACTTGTTATCCTCACATTACAGATAAAGAGGGTCCAGGGATCTAGTGATTGTGAGTAATAATTCCACAGTTGGTGGAAGAGTTGTGATGGAAAGCCACATCTTCAAATGCCTAGTTTAGAGCTCCTGCCACTGTGACATCTGCCATCTGCACAGCACTCAGTGAGTCAGGGGTAGGTCTGCCTTATCCTTAGTATATTCCTCAGCTCTGAAAGGAAATCGATACAGAGAGAACAGCATTTGGGGCTTTATATGCATTGTCTGCATTTATTTCCACAGGGAGAGAGAGATGAGGGCATTCATCCTGTCAGAACTTCCTCAGGGCTAGTAGATATCTCTAGAGGAAATTGGCAGGTGACCATAAAATCAGAGTTAAAATGGCTTTGAAGAAGGCCCACATCTCCAGGGCCTTAAAAGAAAATCAGAGTGGTTAGAAGGGAACACAACACTTAAGTATCTTTTTTATGTAATGTTTTATTAAATTCTCAAAATAACCCTTTGAAGTAGGTACTTTTTCCTTCAGAATGACACAGCAATGAGTGATAGCCTTGATTTGGTCCTAGAATGATCTGACCTCGATGCCAGACTCTTTCTTCCAAACCTTGGGCAGGCCCCAAAGAAAAACGTCTGTTGTTATGAGTGGTGGTGGTGGAGGGTGGGGATCCTGGGATTGGTTTTGGTTAGAGTAGGGTTTCTCAACCTTGGCACTATAGGCATTTGGGGCTTGATCATTATTTTTTCTTATAGGAGACTGTCCTGTGTATGCATTTTAGGATGTTTAGAAGCATCCTTGGCCTCTACCCACTAGATGACAGTAACACCCTCACCCACCCACCCAGTTGTGACAACGAAAAATGTCTTCAGACATTGTCAAATATTCAGGGGGGAGGAATTATTCTCAGTTAAGAACCATTGAGTTAGAGGAATATAGAATGGTTTCCAACAAGCGACTCTTTCAGTTTACTTGACTAGGGAAATAAAAACCAGTGGAATGACGTAAGCCTAATGGTTGCATTAACAAATATGAATAACCTGAACTTCAAATTTGAGGTGTAAAGATTTTCCTGTGAGATCTTTTATTCCTGAACACTTTATACACAAAGATGATACAAAGCAAGTAGAAGATTTTAAATGACATAGAAGTCACAGAAGTGACTTACCAGAAATTTTTCTTTGTTGTTGATTCCTGTGAGGTATCCTGTAATAATAAACTTTGAAGAAGAAAAGAGATAAAAGTCAACAGGTGACGTGTTTGACCACCTTACAAGATAATTTCCTTTGGAGAATATATGGTAGTCTATTTGTCTCTGAATCTCCCAAACCATCTAGTCTTTCCACCTGAGCATCTGTGAGAAGAGTAGGCACTGATTATAAGAAGAAATACTGTGCTGTACGTACTCAGCACTGAACAAGACCTCTTAGCCGGGGTCAGCTGGGATAGGCAGGCCCCTCTTTAAGGTCTAAATGGTACCACCCAGATATTTGGCCCAGTTGGGCTCCAAAAAGAGGGATAATCCTGGGATCTGGACCTGGAAGAGGGAAGGGTGAGTTGTGTTCTGAGCAGACTGAGGGAGACCTTCTCAAGGTAGAAATTTCTAAAGGCTGATACGGGGGCTGGAATCTAGTATAGTTATCTCAGCCAATTCTTCATCTGGAACATAAAGAGCCTAGTACCACCCAAGGAACCCTGGGTACCCCAAGTGGAGCCCCTCACTGTTTTTTAATGTTTTTGGTATGGGAACCTCTCCTGTGGGAATTGGTGTTGGACTTTGAGGGCATCTGCTTCTTGGTGTCCAAGGACCTCAAGGTGACATGCAGTGATCAGAGAGTTACCTTTGATACCTCCCTCCACTTCACTTCCCACACTGGATTCCCATTGGATTAGTTCTACCTCCAAGTCACTCTCAAAACTGTCCATCCATCTCTATCTCCACTGCCACTCAGCTAGTTCAGGGCACCATCTTTCCTTCCCTGGATTCTTGCAGCCTCCTCCCAACTGATTCTCTAAGGTTTGCTGTTATCATCCTTGAATTCATTTCTCACTCAGAAAACACAATTATATTTTAAAGATAAGTCTTCAAATGTCACTAGCCTCTTTAAAGATTATCAGTAGTTTCCTCTTGCTCCTATATTAATGTCCCACATACTTAATATCACAAGGGCTGGCACGATCTGATTCCAGCCTAGCTTTTTTACTTCATTTTGTGCCACTATGACAGTCTCATTGGTCTTCTTTCTGTTGCTCTTTCCCACATTAAGCCCTTGGCTCATGTTTTATCTTTGCCAGGGAATGCGTTCTCTCCACGTCACCAATGAACACCTACGTGCAAAGCACTTCCCTGACGTCCCAGGCCAGGTGAGTCCTCCATTAGACCTTCAGATGGCACCTGGAACTCCTCTCTTAGAGTTCCTAGCACAAGTGCACTAAACTACCCATGGAGTTATTTTCACTTTTTCCTTTCTAGCCTCCCTATTAGATAGCAAACCTCATCTAATTCCGAGAAGAGCAATTCACCACTTCTCTCAGAAATGGCCTTGTTTACCAGTATTCTCAACACCTAGAACACTACTGAAGATATAGTACACGCTCAGTAAATATCTTCTCAGTGGAGAATGGAGTTTTAAAAAGCAGTATGCCAGAACCTCATTAGAATTCTGCATGCAGATCACACAAAGTCACACTGGGAAAATTCTGTTGTGAAATGGGGAAGTGAGGCGTTGGTCCGCTAGATGTTCTACAGTGTGGCGTGTATAGTTTGAAAATCACATTCAATATTATTTATATTTGGAAGATGAAAAGACTACCAGTTGTTTTTGAAATGCGGATTATAGAAAAGGAATGGAATATTTATGTTTATCAAGAGAGCAGGGTTTTTAACAGTGACAGTAGTCTCATTTATTCATTAGTTTGTCCACTTGCTCATTGAGTGATTCCTTCCTTCATGCCTACTATGCATTAAGCATGATTCTAGGTTCTGAGAATATAACAGCAGCCAAAACAGACAATATTCTTGCCCTCTTGGGAGTTTGTGTTCTAGCAGGGGAAGGTTTAATGAGTCTACCCTTAAATATTATGGCACAAGATAAAGAACCAAGACTGTGGGAATTCAATGGAAACAACACTCTGCTAAGAATTATATTTATTGTTCTACTATTGACCAGATAAGTGACACTCATAAAATTGTCTCTGGAGATGATAAGGGAGTTGAACCATAATAATCATCTTCAAAATTATCCTTGAGATGTGAGAGTCTGTGATTCTATGAGTGCTAGCTGGGTATGTTTAAATTATCACCTACTCTCAAACTCAGTTTCCTTCTTTGCAAAGGAGAAAGTAGGATGTTTACTCATCTAATATCCCAGACTGGTAGTAAATGACCTACTGTACATACAAGGGCATTGTAAACTTTAAACACCATATACCTAAGAGTAGTTATTACTACTTATAGTTATTACTGTGATGATGATGGTGCAATGACCAAATGGGGACACTTCTCTCGCCATAGAAGGAACTGGCTATCTGATCTCCTTGGGGATCATATTCACAGAATTCATTATCTGAAGACTTGAGGCAGTTTAAATCAATCCTTATGGTAATTTCTCAAAAGCTCCTAAGTGACAGTACTCACAATAAATGCTCCCCAGAATGGATATCCAGTGAGGAAAACAAGGGGAAATCTCTGGGAGAAATAGAGGTAATTAAATGCAAATATACTTCCAATGCACGCAATGATCAGGGCAAACAGGATCTGGATAGCCTGTGAGGAGAGAAATGGGTACATGAGGTCACAAGTGCCCCAGCTTCTTTGGACTGTCTCAGGTCCCTTGGGCATCCCTCTGTGTTTATGTCACACTTCCCTCCATCTGAATGCCTTTCTCTTCCGTTTACCAACCACTCTCAGACTTTCAAGAGGCCCAGTGTCTCTGTCCTCATTGCAGTTACCTGGGTCCTTCAGGTTCAAATCCTTTACTCTCGGCCTTCACTACTTAACGATGTCCCCTGGTATTACCAATTTATCTTGTATCAGACATATTTGAATATACATCTGACTCTACCCATGGACTGCTGGCTTCCTGAGGACAGAGACTACAAACTATTCACCTTTACGTCTTTTTTTCCATTCTGTAGCATCAGCATCCTATTATCCTCATCTCCTGACACACATACATTTTGCGCATTCAATATAAGCTTTTGGAATTGAGGCTCAGCCCAGTTCTCCAAAAGTTTATGGTGTTCACTGGTCTACAGCATAGAAGCTGGGGTGAGGTTATGTGTCATCTCCTCTCCATCCAGGGGCCTGACTAGAGCTGAGGGTAACCCAGTGTGCTCATCAGCCCATTAGAATTCTGCAGGGAGAGGAACACGATGGCGGTCCTGCAGGGTCAGTGGCTCTTCACAGGGCAGCCCTTCTCCTCTATCACTCTGGATTTTTTCTCCAGATCACACCTCTGTGGCACTGCACCTCAAGTAGTGATTTTACTCTTATACTAAGGATGGAGCTGTGTACACAGCTCCCCTATAGGTACGTTTAAGACTGAAATTTTTTGTGTGTGAATATCCACATTGTGGCTCACTGTGGAGATTTGAATATTATTTTCAAAGAACTCCAATGCCTGTAACAGCACAAAGCGGAAGTTTAACCTCTCTTCTTACGGCTTTTAGCTCCAAGGAAGGTGCCACCACACCCTGAGGTCGCCGCCTCAATAAGAAATCTGGAAAAATTACACCAGTAATTTTCATTTGAACACCAGTGCTAACTCTTCATGAAACAGCCCTAGGATTTCCTCGGGGTTAGGGGAGCTACTAATTACAGTTAAATATTCTATTCCTCAGAGTTAAGTAAGTTCTCAGAAGCATTTCTGAGACATGAGGCAAACTGTGCATGTTTCTAAACAGAACTTTTATTTTCTTGTTTATCAAAATCTAGGAAAATGGTATTATTGGCTACATATTGGCTTGTCTACTGATGATCCAATTACTTGTACAAGCAAATGACTTAGAAGTACTTACGATTAATCAAAAATACATTGTAGATGAAAGGTGAGGGGAAAAAGGGGATCAACCTACTTCCTGAAAAGCATCTCTGTCGACATACATGAGGAAATAACTTCTATCCTCCCTTCCAAGAAGACTTACAGATGGGAGAGGACTTACCCCCAAGACTTTTGGCTCTCCTTTCAGGAAATCCAGCAGAGAAGTATGAGGTCCATAGGGAAACGCAGTCAATATAGTTTCATTTGGTTGTATAGTGATGATGGGGGTCGATCTTTTGACCTCAGATGGTGACTCCATGGTTCAATGGCAAAACTCTATTGAAAGAACTAGTGAGAGAACATTGCAGCCAAAATCATGGTCTTCCATCAGTCTCACATGGAGTCCTTAGCAATGAGCCCTGAGCGATTACTCTACTCAGTCCTAGAACCATAGAATCACAGTCATTGAGTCATAGAGTCTTAGAATTCTAAAGCATATCCAGCCCCCTGTCTTCCTGGTGAAGGATCCAGTTATCCAGAAGACTTACTTTCTTGTCAGTTTGTCTATAAACAATTGGTAAACACAAAATAAAGAGATGTTATAAATAAACACAAATGCCAGTACCTATGTTTATGAGATGTAAAGGAACTAAAACTTATGAATATCCACAATGCTCCAGGCACCGCAGAAGATGCTTTGTTATAAGATGTATTAACATTCTTCCAACAATTGTACAGTGCTGAAACTGAGCTACAGAGAGGTTAAGTTGCCCAAGGTCACTTGCGAAGAGACAAGGGAAGGAGTCAAACTCCATTTGTCTGTCTCCAAAATCTGTGTTGTTTCTATTCAACCATGCTTCCATCCTCTTTTGAAAAGAGTTTCCCACTTTTCGTTGATGAATTCTCTCACTTGCTGTTTAACCATATTGCTTTGTATTATAACAATCAGTAGTTAAGAAGGTATAGCATCAGATGTAGCGGCCACTTTGACAGGGCATGTTGTATCTTTCAGAAAGACAAGTAAAACTAATTCTACTCAAGGCCTTCTTGGTTTAAACTATACTAATACAATTAAGACAACACAAAGTGCCTTTTGGAATTTTGCTTTCCACGCTCATCCTTTATATTCCTACATCTGTTATGAATTTAACTATTAAATCATAAAAGCAAATGGTTTCACAAAACCAAAAAAATACATGCAAATATATAGTATTTCCTGGTTTGTGGCAACCATGGGTGCCAAGGTTTCTCAACCTTGGCACTGTAGGTGTTTTAGGCCTGACGATTCTTGGCTGTAGGAAGTTGTTCCGTGCATTGTAGGATATCTGGCAACATCTCTGGCCTCTACTTATTAGATGCCAATAGCACATTCTCAGTTGTGACAAAAATTGTCTCCAGACACTGCCAAATGTCCCCGGTGTGGGGGGAGCAAAATCATTCCAAATTGAGAAGCACTGATATATAGAAATAATTGCTGTATCCTCTGTTAATTTTTCCCTGAGAGAATGCCTCTTTGTTTTTCACATCGAAACTTCAGAGAAGGTATGTATTTCTCAGTACAACATTTGTCCGCCAATGTTTATTAGGGCAAATTTTAATTTGTGTACCTAAAGTGCAATCCAACATTTTAAACAAAACCAAGTGTGAGACAAGTCTATATTCAAATTCTAAGCCGAATTGATGAACCAGAGAAGTTTTGGAGAGCAGGCAGTGTCAGTAAAAGGGAAGCGTGCCCGGGTTGGTGCCCACAAACTGCAAACAAAGCATCTGTTTGTTACCAACCATTGTGATTATTTGTTGATGGAAGAATTAGAATATTTCAAGCCTTTTATAACCTAACGTTAATTTACTGCTCATATATACATATTTTACTGCCTTTTACTTACATTTTAGGAAATTGGATGGGAGTTTGGGTTAACTAATAGCATATAATTTTTTTTCTGTAAATTGATGCAATTGTCTTCATGCAGAATGCCTGATTTTTAGGGATGAATTACTAAATTACTTTTTACTAAACAGGAGAAGCTTATAATTCTGTCTACCTTGGTTATTTCAAACTGCATCTCCTTTATCATTTCAACTAGGTTATAGTTGGCCTGCCTCCGCCCTTTTCCCCTGCTTCTGACTTTCAAGCTTCTTAAAGATGGACCTTTTAATATTTCAATCTATGGACTCAGAAGGTGGGAAGAAGTCTTTCCATGTGGAGGGAAATGGCAGAATCCTTACGGGGCAACTACAAGCAGGGTGATAGTCTTTGGGTGGAAATGATATTCCCTCTTGCTTTCAACCAGCAGAAAACCACCCTTCCTTGAGTTTGACAAGTAACATTTAACACATACCATGTGCCATTGCTGCCCTCAATAAAATGAGACATTAACTCCCTCATTAAATTCATCCTTCTTCATGTGCTATGGAATCATGCTTCCAATAGCCTTGGGAGGTAGGTTCTATTAGAATACCCATTTGAAAGATGAGGAAACTGGGGACCACAGTTACTGCTGATAAGCAGTGGAGCTAAGATTTGAACTTGGCTTTTCCTCTTCCATTTTCCATGCAACAATCCAGAGTATATTAGTTTTCCATTGCTATGTAACTACCACAAATTTCTTGGCTTAAAACAACACACATTTATTATCTTACAGTTTTCGTGAATCGGGAGTTGAGGCATGGCCTAGCTAGGTGGCCCTGCTGAAGGTCTCACGTGGCTGCATTGGTGTCAGCCAGGCTGTGTTTTTGTCTGGAGATTCGAGTGGGGAAAACTCACTTTGTAGCACATTCAGGTTGTTAGAATTAATTTCCTTTTGGTTGTATGACTAAGGGCTCTGGGTTTTGCTGGCTGGAGTTGAGAGGGCCCTGGGTTTTGCTGACCGTTAGGTCCTAGAGGACACCTTCAGTTCCTTGCTTCCTCAACATGGCTGCTTGTTTACTTCATCAAGCCAACAAGGAGAATCTTTCACCTGGTTGGCTGAGATCAGAGGAAGAATTGGAGAGTTCGTGATAAAGATCTGAGTATGTGTGGCTCAGCCACGAATTTTGAGTTACGTTTTTGGGGAAGCTGCATTTAAAAAAAAAATCAGGAACGAGAACTCGCAGTCCTAGAATTGTGTGTTAAATATCTGTAATGTCTGCTTGGACTTGGTTAAAACCATTCACTCTTTTTCTTCCCATGAGTTTATTAGAACTTCTCGTTAGTGGTTCTTGCCATTCGTTTCCCAAAGTGAATGTGGGAAAAGAAGGAGTCAAGATTGACTCCCAAATTTCTGACTGAGTAGAAACTGAGTACGCTGTGCCATTTGTGAAAGATACCCAGGCTCGGGCCGGGGAGGTGGGGGGAGCCGGAGGAAAGTTACAAATGAAAGACGCACTATTTTTACCACAGCTTCCATCAGTTTGGAATATTCTTCCAGATAATCCTGAATACATTCCAGATAATCTTATATGAAATATTATTCCAGATAATGCTGAATAAATTCTCCAGATATTCTGAAGAACCTTTCTATTAATAGCAAACACAAGCAAGATATAGCTCCTGGATAAAATATAGTTTTATTTCATTCTTTGGCTTCTGGGACAAGGAGGAATCTCCAATGTACTCAATCTCCAGTTTAAAATATTAATACAGACATACACACAAGTTTGAAAACACACAAATAGAAGGTGGAAACCCCAGCAGGGAGTAGTAAGTGAGTGCCCTAATGTAGCTTACAGACTAGTAGGGGTAGACGTACAATTAACAAACAAATAAATAAAATACATAGTATGTCAGATGGTAGTAAGTGCTATGGAGAAAAAATAAGCAAGTGAAGGGGAAAAAAGTCTCTAATTTTATGTAGGTTGGTGGGTGAAATTTCACTGAGGCTGAGAGATTTGAAGAAGGAGCTGAAAGAAGTGAGGAAGGGAGCAATGCAAATCATTGCAAGAAAAGCATTCCAGATGGAGGGACCTGCCAGTGTGAAATTCCCGAAGAAAGAATATGTCAAGTGACAGCAAAAGGCCACTGTGGCTGGAGTAGAGAGAGCATGGGAGAAAGTAGTCAAAGAGAAGATCAGAGAGGAAATGACAGTTCAGATCCTGTCAGGACACTTAAGGATGCTGGCTTTTATTTAAATGAAATGGAATGCGTTTGAACAGAGGAATGACATGATATGATTTTAGATTAAAAAAAACTCACTGTCTGTTATGTGGAGAACAGACTGAGTGGTGTGGGGGTTGGTCGCTCATTGCAATAATGCCAGTGGGAAATGATGAACCAGAGTACTTGTGAGATGGTGAGAAGGAATTAGACTGGGGGGCCCGCCCAGTGGCGCAGCGGTTAAGTTCCCATGTTCAGCTTCAGCGGCCCGGGTTTCGCCGGTTCGGATCCTGGATGTGGACATGACACAGCTTGTCAAACCATGCTGTGGTAGGTGTCCCACGTATAAAGTAGAGGAGGATGGGCACAGACATTAGCTCAGGGCCGGTCTTCCTCAGCAGAAAGAGGAGGATTGGCAGCAGTCAGTTCAGGGCTAATCTTCCTCAAAAAAAAAGAAAAGAAGTAATTAGACTCGATATGTTTTGAAGTTAAACCTAGCAGGTTTTAATGATAGTTTAAATATGGTATGTGAAAGAAAGAGAAGAGTCAAGGATGTCTCTGAGGTTTTTGGGAGATAATTTTTTTTCTTAAGTGTTTGACAGTTTTTTGGTGAGCAAGTTTGGCCCTGAGCCAACATCTGTTGCCAATCTTCCTCTTTTTTTTAATATTTTTCTCCTCGAAGCCCCAGTACAAACTTGTATATCCTAGCTGTAAGCCATTCTAGTTC